>NW_021636366.1:0-109422 GCF_004799145.2 Neltuma alba
TTATCTATAAACAAGATTATCAATAATCTTATTAACTCACTGTTAAAAATCTTTTTATGGAATTATGAAAAATTGTCTTAGAAAATATTATCAATAAGGGATTCACTAAAAGCAAGACTTAGAAAAATTTCAAAACTTTCTTATTGAAGTCTTTATTGCAAAAGAAAATTATCGTTAACTTCATCGAAAAGCTTAAGATAGGAAGAATGCAAGATATCTGCATTTATCAATAATTTTATTGATAAATACACTTATTGATAATTTATACAAGGAAAGCTTTTCCAACTTTTAAATAAACCAGTTTATCTAAGGCATTATCGATAAGATATTTGCAATGCTGCGAACTTAGCAATATTTCAGATACAATCTTAGCAAACATTTTATCGATAAATAAACTTATCAAAAAGCTTATTGTTAAACTTAGAGAGATCTAGAGACACTCAGTGAATTATGAAAAAATTTATCGATAAATGAACTTATTGATAATACATTAATTCAACTTCAGAGAAGAAAGAGTTTTCAACTTTGAATTGTTTGTCATCATCAAAACTCAAATATTAACATTCTTCCATTTTTTTGATGATGGCAAAACAAAGTAATTAGAATGGAAAAGAATTAAGTAATAGAATTAAACAAAGATAATGAAATTGAACTATGGAATTCTTAAACTTTAAGCGAAAGTTAGATAAAACAAAAAACAAAAAGCGATTTCAATTGTTAAATGTAACAACAGTTATCTCTAACCTGTTACTAATCTTTTTAAATCCAAAACTAATAATATTTTGCAATAATTAGGCCTTGGGCTTTAAGAAGTTCAAATGGTCATACTTAACTCTAAGCCCATTTTTCCAAACCAACAGTAAACAACTATTTTCAGAAGTCACTGTGGATCCACAACTCACAAACACAAGCAAACCTCTAGCCTTCTACCAGTAGGCAATCCAGCAACAAAAGTAACTAAGACCACGAGTCTTAGACAAATCAGAGTATGCAAAAAGAACTATATGTGGCAATATGCAATACTCATCACATGCCAAAAAGGAGGCTATACAAGATAAACTTGATAGCTAAGCCTCCACCACCTTCCCTAACAGACCAGCCCTAGAGCTATTACCTGAAAATGTTAACCATAGAATGAGACAAAAGCCTTAGTAACCAACAATCCTACTCATCAAGCATACAAGTGTTTGGGAGGTGTCAAGTGGAACAGTTACAAAAATCATAACATTCACAATTGTCGTATGGTGTGTGTATATATATATATATATATATCAAAATACAATATCTCACTCTCAATTTCCTTATTTCCTCATCCCTTATATCTTCTAACTGAACCCATGGGCTAGTACTAACCCATGTTACTGGTAGCTCAACATAATAAGCTCATCGATCAAGTGATGAGAATAGGCCAAAATCCACAGAGCACAAGATCGGACCATAGGTTCCCTCTCTAGTCCACTAGCAGGGTGTCATATACCCTACAACACATGAAAGGGCCAAAGGATCAATGTACATCTGGTGTCCTCCCACCTTATTACCTCTATAATATGTATAAAATTCACCATCTTATTCTCCCTGCAATATGCCTCCTACCAATCAATATTCACCATCCCGTCTCGTATTTGTGCTCATAAGATTTATAAAATAATCATTTACCAATAACATAATAACTTTCACATTTACCAAAATTGAGATTTCTAAATTCCAATAATCAACATCAATCCTCATAACCATTTCTCAGTAAATTTACATTCCACATGACAACTTTATAAATTCATAATTTCATAACTATTTTTCAATAACATGAAGTATCTCAAGGCAATTTCAACAACAATCCATTTCATTGCTCACATCATAGCTCAATGGCATTTTAAGAATCTCATATAATTTGAAATTACTCACACACATCATACAAAGCATAGATAATAAGTGGAAAGTGGTCACCTTTCACTAAGAGTGTAAAAAGAATTACCACAAAGTCAACCCTGTACTCAAAGCAATAATCCAATAATTAATCTACACAATTAATATAATTACATAGTAATATAAGCTAATTAATTAAGCTTACATATATTAGCTAAATTTCTAATTTAATTTTTATTCCAAATTCCCACAACTCTCATAACTCAAAATTAAGTATTTTAGAAATAACTCTAACAAGCCAAATTATTTATTTACATCCTCCAAATTATTTAATCAAATAAAAAGAATTTTTCTAAAATTTCCAAATATGAACTTATATATTTTAAACTCTAAAAATCCCATTTAAAGTTTAAACCTCAAAATCAAACCATCAAAAAATTCAATAGTAACTCAAATGTTTATAAATATATAATCTAATCAAACTTTCAGTGGTATAACTATCAGATTTCTTTTTCTTCATAAATAATAGAATTTTAGCTAAAATAATTATTTTAAAACCTCCAATCACCCAATAAAAAAAACTAAACTGACTAAAATCTTAATAATATGTCAAATAACCCAAATTAATTATTTAACTTAACTGTAATCGGTAAAAATATGATATATGTCGTATATAACAGATTTTCTAACTAAAAATTAATTTTTAAATACTAAAAACTAACAAATAGACAAATCTAAATCAATAGAAATGATTTACTATAATATATCTACAATACTGTGGTTAATATTCATCAAAACTCCTCATATATATAAGTCTCAAAATTTTCTCTAATTACTATAATAATACTGTCATTAGAAAGCCTAAAATATATAGGAAATATTTATGAAGAAAGTTTGATAAAAAGCAGTAATTTTATGTACCTAAATTATCTTCAAAATCTACCCTTTCCTTCAAAATAACCGCAGCTCTGCTCGTTCTCTCCTGCACTCTCTCTCTTTTCCTCTTTCTCTCACGCACCATCATCTTCTGCCTCCTACTATCTCTTTTATTCTCTATTTTCCCAACTATCTTTTCATTTTTTTTTTCTTCCTTCATTAATTCCTTCTCCCCCAAATTCTTCTTTCCACTGAATTTGGTGGTATAGAGATATTATAGGAGATATTATAAGATATGTAAATATCCTGTAATTAGTGTATAGGATACGATATGATATTATTTCCTAGTAATGAGCCATTAATGCCTAGGCTCCACTATGATATGTTATAATAAACACAAAAGAAACACCTTTCTCATTTTAAATCTTTTTGGCAAATATCATAAATGCATCAAATTTCTCATCTTTAAAGGAAAGAAATACAATCCGAATAAATCTTAAATACTCATCAACTACTACAAGAGTATACAACTTTCAACTAAAACTTTTAACTCTAGTTAGACCAACCAAATCTATATGAAGCATTTGAAGTGGTCTCTCTATTGAGATTGTCTTCTTTGATTTAAAAGAAGACTTTATTTGCTTTCCTTATTGACAAGCATCACACATAACATTATTCTTTGATTTTAGTTTTGGTAAGACAATTACTAAACCCTTTTTGATTAACTTGGATACTTGGTTCATACTGATATGAGCAAGATGCTTATGTCATAACTAACTTTCCTCCAGTTGACTAACACAGCAATTATTTGAAGAATTAGAGTTAATTGTAATAGTATAGAAATTATGGTCCCTTGGCACTCTGAGTTTTGTCTTTAAATTCTATTTGACAAGTTTTAGATCTTCTTTTCCAATCACCATGCATTCTTTTGAATAAAAAATGACCCAGTTATTGTTGTTAGCACTCTAGCTCTCAACAGATTGTGGCAGAGACCCTCCACATAGTTGACATCTTCAATTTTTATTCCTTTGTTTTTGCTAATTTCTCCAATCTCGGCAATCTTTTCAGATTTTTTCCCTCCAAAACTGACTTTTTCTCCATCTTTTGGATTAAGATTGGAGAACATCTCATCGTCACTCGTCATGTGTCTAGAGTATCCACTATTAATGTACCACTTATTTGTCTAGGACGCTTTAAGACATACTTAGAAAGACAGAAATCAAATTTTAGATACCCTAAATTCTTGGATCTTTCTAGGTTAGTATGGATCACATTTGGCATATAAGTACCTTTAGGTACCCATTTGAATGTTTCATAAGCCCCTTTCTTCTTATGATAACAAGAAGAGATAGTAAGACCCTTATGATTCTAGTATGAACAATGTGCAAAAGGATTAGAAGTGTGAATTGCGTGTCTAAAAAAGTTAAGATAGAACTTTTCACCATTTTTCTTTTTCCTTTTCCTATTACCTAGATAAGGATAATATCCTAAACAGGATTTTTCAGATCTACACCTTTAAGCACCAAGAATCACTTTGAGCATTTCAACACTAATTGTGAATTTTTTCAGAGTTTTTGTTAAATCTTGGTTCTTCTTTTCAATTTTAGCACATTTTGCACATAGTTGTGCTATTAAGTTGATCCTCCATAAGCTTTGCTTTTTTCTTGGAGCTTACCAACTCCTTAACTACTTTTATGAATTTAGAATTTAAAGCATCAAATTCAGACTATAACTCATAATAAGTTGGGTCAGAATCATTTGCTTCCTATATCTTTGACTCTTCTTCTTCTTGTGTCACAAGACAGATGTTGGCCATTTCTTTTTCATCACTATCTTCTTCTATAGAAGAACAACCACCCCATATTGAAGACATATAGGCCTTCTTTCTTTTGAATTTCTCCTTCTTCTTCTCTTTCTTTACTTTTCAATAGTGTCAGGCAATCCAACTTAACGTGTCTTGATTGCTTGCATTCAAAACAAATTATCTGTTCCCTGACTTCCTTCTGAGAGGTGGAAGATTTTCTCTTGGATTGAAACTTTCTTTCGGCTTTGTTTCTGTAGAACTTCTTGAACCTCTTCACTATGAGGTCCATTACTTCATCCTCTAACTCTTCCTCATTCTCATCATCACTCTCATAAGCTCAGAGAGCGATCCCTTTCCTAGTTTTCTCATCCATTTCCTTCTTATATTTCTGTTTGCTTTCATATTTAGTAAGACTTCTAAAGAGAGTAGCAACAGACCATGTAGATTCTCCTTTTGTTTCTTCTATAGCTATGACCTTTGGTTTCCACTCCTTGGTGAGACCACTGACTATCTTTCTTACTTAATCTTTTTTGCTGTACTTTTTGCCAAGTGCATTTAGATGATTGATGAGGTGTGAAAATATGACATTTATGTCTCAAATGCTTTCTCCATCATTCATTCGAAACAATTCAAACTCTATAGTTAGAGTATTGATTCTACTCTATTTGACTCTAGTAGTTCCTTTGTGCGTAGTCTTGAGAGCTTCCCATATTTCTTTAGTTGTTTCTAAACTTGAGACTCTGAAGTATTCCTTACGGCTTAAAGCATAAGTTAGCATGTTGATTGCTTTATCATTGAGTAGAATTAGCCTCTTGTTATCATCATCATACTTGCTTAGTGACTTTAGAGTGCGTTGACCATTTTCAACCTTCATAGGAACATAGTTACCTTTCTCGATCATATCCCAAAGTCTGTACTCTGATGCTTTTATGAATGTATTCATCCTCATCTTCTAGAAGGTAAAGTTTTCACCATTGAAACATGGTGGCCTTGTTATCGAACTCCCTTCATGTAGAACTAAATCACCAAATCCTGTCATTAGATTCTTGCTCTTGAGACAATTAAGTCTTTTCCAAGAGACCTACTCTGATACCAAATGTTAGAATTATAGTACACCCAAGAGAAGGTGAATTGGGTGTAAATAAAAACTTTAACTTTGAAAAACAATAATACTAAATGAAAAGGAGACTGAGTTGGAGAAATATCATCAAAGGAGGAAAAGATAAAGAAATAGACACATAATAATTTATACTGGTTTAGTTTTAACCACTTGATCTACATTCAATTCTTAGAAAGCTTCTGAGAATTCCACTATATTCCAAGATTTGCAATAGGCTCTTGGTACCTCAGTACAGTAATTGAATACTCTTAATAACTTCTCCTTGCTTCCCATAAGGTTATAATCCACTCAAGATTCCCACAAGCTTGAGTACATCTTAAAAGTATATAAATGCTAAGTGTACATCTCTAACAAAATAATAAATAAACACTAAAGCTCAGTAGGTAAACTTTAATAAAAATAGAGCACTGAGAGCAATAAATTCAACAGCATGATTGTTCGTTCTGTTGTCTCATTGCTCCATTAAATGCTTTGTTTATATATAGTTGATCCTCATTAACTATCTATTAGACTTGAAGCAATGTTACCATTGTGAAAGTAGTTGAAGATGTTGGTAGCTTGCAATAATTGAGGTGCATTTGATGCTTCTGACAATAGTAGCTTAAGTAACATCATTTTTTGGATGAGCTATTAATCCTGCATTAATCCTGCTCAAGCATGTCATTAGTAAATCATCATAGTAAAGTAATGCAAATGATGAAGTTTAATCAAGTTTCCAATTAGTAATCTTTATTAAAAGATCAAGCATTTAGTATTGAAGAGCTTTTATCAAAGAGATTATCGATAAGCTCCGTTATTGTAACATTATCTATAATTGACTTAAAGAAATTAAAATGATTATCGCCAAACGTATTGATAAATTGAAGACTAAAAACTCACAAAGTTCTTATATTTATTGATAACTTTATTGATAAAACCATTTATCGATAACTTATTGATAAATATCAAGGAGAAAAACTTAAAAGAAATCTATTTCAGAATTAAACCAAACAAGTTATTGATAACCTTATCAATAAATAAGATTATCAATAATCTTATCGATAATCACTGTTTAAAATGTTTTTCTAGAATTATGAAAACTTGTCTTAGAAAATATTATCAATAAGAGATTTGCTAAAAGTAAGATTTAGAAAAATTTCAAAACTTTCTTACAGAAGTTTTTGTCGCAAAAGAGAATCATCCTTAACTTTATTGAAAAGCTAAAGATAGGAAGAGTGCAAGATATCTGCATTTATCAATAATCTTATCAATGAATACACTTATTGATAATTTATACTAGACTTTTAAATAAACTGTTTTATCTAAGACCTTATTGATAAGATATTTGCAATGGTACAAACTTAGCAATATTTTATATACAATTTTATCAAAAATTTTATCGATAAGCAGAATTATCAAAAAGTTTATTGTTAAACTTAAAGATATCCAGAAATACTTATAGAATTATTGAATAGGTTATCGATAAATAAAATTATGGATAACATTATCCATAATACATTGATTTAACTTCCTAGAAGGAAAAAAAAATTTCAATTTTAAACTGTGTGTCATCATCAAAACCCAAACGCTAACAATAAACACGAAATTAGGTGCAATCAATTAGTATGTCTTTCGATCTTCTTTTTTATTCTAAGACAACCCAAGAAGAAAGGAATCTGCGTTCCCTAAACAACATCGTCACGGGGATGAGATACCCATCTTTCCTTTCTTCCAATTTTTTTTTTTTTGCTTGTTTGGATTAAGTTGTATCTAGATCCCTAAAGTATTTTTTTAGTAGTACTTGATATCCTAAATTTATTAATTTTAATTTTTTAGTAGCATCACCTAGAATCATAAATTAATTAATTTTTAGTGCATAAAAATATTTCAAAGTGTTAAATACAACATACCTCAAATAAATAAAAAATAAAAACAAAAACAAGAAAGGTACCTAATGCCTTATAGGCTCATCTCCAAACCTTGCTATTTGGGGGACGAGCATCCCCAACTCATAAATTTACTGAGCGAGGAATGTGGTTTTTTTTTTTGGCAATTTAGGGCATGCGGTTCTAAAAGCAATAAGTGTAGTCAATTAAATTAAGTTCTTTAAATATTATTTGAAAATTTAATAGTCAGTATTTTGCAATCAAAATCTTTCATAAAATCTTGGGTCTAAGACACAAAAAATTAGTGAAGCCATGTGAATTGAATAGTTGACTTTAACTTGTGTGCTGTTATAGATTCCACGACACGGTTACAAAGCATATCTTGTTGCGCAATCAATCAATTTGGGTGGGGATAATTTTTCAACCAAGTAAAGACCAATCATATGAATATAACATGTCCATATTTCCGCAAGCTAATAATTATCTGAACACCCCATCATGTTGTTAAAGATTTATTACTTAGTCCAATTTTAAATAACTTTTTAAATTCTCCTTATTATTTCCACATATTAAAAAGATTTTGATTAACATAGTTATTTTCGACGCAAATAATTAAAATAGGAGCTTTAAAAAATTTGATCATTTTTCAACAAATAATTAACTAAATTATTTTTTTAATATTTACAATAGTTATCTTTTGCTATTGTTTTTAAAATACTCTTATGTATAACTCTCGTTAATAATTACGGCGCTCGTTGTTTTTCTTATAAAACTCGAGCACTGATAAATATGAAGATGGGGGAGGAGTAATTCAGTGGGGCGAGAGAGAGAGATTTAAGGAAAATTTCAGAAATTAGTAATTCAAATTTTTGACAATTTGATAAATTTGCTTCATTTTAATTGAACTAATATTATACCTGCCTGCACTTTTACATGGGTAATACGAATTTTTTTTATAAATAAATAACTCCTACAAACATTCAAAATCAATAATTAAAAATATTATTATAAAAATACAAATTAAAATAAATCTAATTTATAATCATAAACATACAGATATATTGAAAAATGTACAAGAGGGACGCCCCTTCTTACCCGGGAAAAAGTTTTAAAATTTGATAATAAATCTTTAAATAACAACTTCAAATCTTTAAATAAATTTATTAAAAAATCAAATCAATTTTAGAAACAACTATTTAAGCAAGGAACAAAAAATTGGACCGGAGATTCAACCGGTTAAGACAGTGGGTCAAGGGTCACTGGTCGGACCAGAGGTCGGACCGGGGTTGAACCAGTCATATTAAAATAATATAATTTAATTCATAACATTAAAATAGAAAAAAAATTATAAATAATAATCTGTCAAAAAAAATAAGAAGCTATAAAAGTAGTTTAAAAGTTTTGATTCAAGGAAAAAAAAATTTAAAACTCCTCATATCATCTACACTCCAGTACCTCGCTATTTGGAAAACGAGAGGGAAAAAACTTATGCCAAAAATGCTGCAGGATGCCCTTTTTTTTTTTCAAATAAATGTGGGCAGGATGCTTTTCTTACGAAAAGGATTACATTAGATGCATTTCTCTCCCATCCTATCTTCCCTCAACTTGACAAAAATGGGGACTTCTCTCTTTTTTTTTTTAATTTAATGATCTGTAATAATTAAAGAGATTCTACAAACAAAGATCAGTATATCACTCAAAGATCAAATTCAGATAATCAGATTTCATATCAGTATAGCACTCATAGCCCAAAACCTGGAACACGGAAGCAATATCAAGAAAGGAAAAACAGAGCACATCGAGCTGAAAGAAACTAACCCAATGAATTGGACAACACGACCACGGAAGTTGAGAACAAGTAGAAGGAGAAGGAAGAGCCTCAGGCTGCAACAATGGTTACCACCGTGAAGAAGAAATGCGATGGGGAGTGACGATCTACTGCTGCAACCGGCGACTAGCAAATCTGATAGAAGAACCAAGAACGACGACCTACTGCTTCGACCAGGACGACATCATGCGAAGATTGGTGACCTCCGACAGCGAAGAAAACGGCCGCTACAGTGAGGATTGATTTCAGCTAGGGATTTTCAGTTTGGGGGGAGGAAGGAAAATGGCAAAGCTGAAGGAAATGGTTAGTGAATAGTGATGGACTGATTTTGATTTGAGGATCTGGATTTCTAAAGCTGTGCATTCTACGCCAGACAAAAAAAAGGAACCGGCCAACCGGATTTGCTCAGTTCTACACTGGTTATAACCTATTCAACTGGTTTTTTACCAGTTTGCTTAGCCCCTGATCCATTTACTAAACCAGACCGGACTGCAGACTGGTTCATCGGTTTTCCGGTCGAACCGGCCGGTCCGGTCTAGTTTTTTTTTTCCTTGGATTTAAGTTTAGCAACAAATTCTCCCAAGGCCAACAAAGATTGGTTTCATTGGCAAGAATATCATTCATATACTATAAAAATATGAATCCATATCCAAATCCATATCCTACTCTTTTAGAGTGATTTTGAAAACACTCTCCTTAAAAGTTCTCAATACTTAATTCTTTTTTGCCAATTCTCAAGACTCAATTCACGTCCGTTTTTATTTTACTGCGTAAAATATGTTCTTTCAATATTACTTGAAATCTGATATTTTGTGACTATCAAAATGGTGTTGGCAATACAATAAAAACAAGTAAAAGTCAAATGTGAATCCAACACTTTAATTCTATTTTTCAAATGCATCCAGTACTATGTTTTTTTTATGGTACATCTACCGTCATGATCTTATTTTAGTGCATTCAGCACTCTACTTTGTAAGGTGATAGATGTAATTAAAAAAACTATTCTTAGGATGCTAGATGTACTAGGAAAATAAAATGAGAGTGCTGGAATTACCTTTAAAGGAAAAAACTACAAAATTGTTCTTTCGGGATATCTTGTTGTTAATTAAAATAGTCAACCTTTTTTCCCATATGAACCGCCCAAATTCCACAAAACATCGTTATTACAAAGAAAATGATCCTATCACGCAACCAATCAAATCATGGCGGATATATAGAATTTTCCAACTAAATGAATCCTAACGGATGGACAAACCATGTCCATACATGATGATAAATATCTAAAGCTCCCAAGGTCTTGCAAAGTGTTACTCCTTTTCTTCCTACTTTTTGATATGTTTTACTTAGCAGCTACTTTTTTTAATAAGAAAATTGTTTATACCATTTTTATTTACCACTTTAGAGATTTAATGCAACATTAATTACTATTTTTTTTTAGTTCTTTGTCTCAAACTATTTTTTTTAGGTCTATATTCTTTTGGTCTTATTTATAAAGCAAAAAAATAATGCTTTATTAGAAAAGTATTTATATATAATAGTAGTAAAATGGAAAAGTTATTAAATTTTAAGGTAGAATTAATAAGATTTAATTTTTTTTATTTTGATGAAATATATTAAAAGTGATTTATAAATAGAACTAGATGAATATATGATTAGGCACAATTCTCAACAAAGTATAACAAAGTAACAATCCACATGTGACGTAATAAGAGCATATTAATAAAGTTGAAAATAATTAACATATTATTTACATTTCTTAATCCAAATGGTTATTTATTATGACCACTAATAATTAATAAAAATATACTATTATTTTAGATAATTTATTATAGATGACAAAAAAATTACATGATTTATTATAATTCCTAATGAGCTTGTATCCAAAAAAAAAAAAAAGAGCTGCAGCCGCATGCAAATTTTTTTACTTCATGCGATTTGTAAGATGATTTTATGTTTTGATTACTTAATAGTATCAAAGTACTTAAATTACAATAATATTTTCTTTAAATTAGAAGAGTTAAAGTGTAAATTTATTCCAAAAGTTTTTACTCAAGAGTGCCAGGCACTAAAAAAAAATTTTTGGTGCAAATTTGCCTCAATAATTTAAAATTGTGATAATTTTGTCCCTTACTGTTAAAAATATAGTTAAATTACAGTGATATTGAATATTAATATTTTTAATAGTAAGCAAAAAGTTGCTACAATTTTAAATTTATGAAACAAATTTGTACTTCAAAAAATTTTCGAATGTCTGACACTTTTAAATGAAAACTTTATAAATAAATTTGTATTTTAGTCCAAATTAAAAAAATAAAAATAAAGACCCATAACCAAAAATTAAAAAAATGTTACCAAAAAAAGTTACATTAATTAAAGCAAATATAATTACTTTTTGGGGTCTTGTTATGAAAATATACATATATTTAAAATATTGAGTTAACATATTTATTTAGTCTATCAATAAAAATTGTTTAAATTATAAAGTGAACAGATTGCATATATCATTCCAACCCCTCTTCTGAGTTACTTATAATTTCTTATCATATGCTAAAAAAACATTAAATTGATATAATTTTTTAAATTGACTTTTTTTTTCATTCTCTACATTTACAAATCATGACATATCTTTCCTCTTTTTTTTCCCCAACATAAATGATTATTAATAACCCTATGAGATATTTATATTTAGGACTAAATTTTTTCCCCAATAAGTGACTAATAAGAAGGACATGAGTTTTACCTTAAGCTTGTTATAAATCTTAGAATATATATTTATATATTAATTAATTTTTAAAAGCACAAAATATATTTAATTTTGCCTCCATAAGGAGGGAACCGGTTTGGGGGCTCATCATTTTGATAAACACCCTAAACTCATTAGATCTAGATCATTTATACTTGATATAAATGGTTTAGATTTAATTTTTTTTGGTTTCTATTTGTTTAAAATAATTATACTAATGGGTATAAAATTTAAAATAAAAATAATATTTTAAAATATCATTTTTTTTAAAAAAAATATTTTTATTTAAAAATAATTAATTAAAAATTTTAAATATGATCTTTCCAAATTTAATGGGTTGTGCGCTCACCACACCGAAACTTGTTCCCAGGGAGGGCGGCTGATCCACGTAAACGGTCGTCGTCTCGAGTCAATGAAGCAGAACAGTGACTTTACAAAATGAAAAATATCCTCTTGTGAATCCGTTATTCTCCGCTCTTGGATGGAGTACATGATCTCAGGCTCTTTTTACCTGAAGCTGAAAGCTAGTTTGTGAACACATTCACTATACCTTTTTCCCATTTCTTTTTTGCGATGCATGAGTCTCAAGTGATCCACCATAACCATCAAATGGAGCTTCTCGATTCCTCAAAGTTGGAAATGTCTCCCGAAACGAGCTTTTTTCTCCAACCCATTTTCACTCACGGGCTTTCTTGTTCACTGCACCTGGCGCTACTACTTGTGTTACTGATAACATGGGCATGTCACAAAACCAAGGTTCGAAACAGAGAAACTGGAAGAATAGGAGTTTCCAATACTGCTGTTTTGTACTACAGACAGACTCTTTTCTGTTGTTTAATTGTTTTTGCTTTTAACCTTGTGCTGTCCGTACTAAACTTCTTTTTCTGGTACAAGAACGACAACTTTGATGAAATTGTTATTGCTGTGGATTTTGTGATAAAAACTGTTGCCTGGGGTGCTCTTTGTGTCTACTTGTATTCTAGACTCTCCAGTTCAGGGGAACAAGACTTCCCCAGATTCTTGAGAATTTGGTGCTGGGCTTACTCCTTTGTTTGCTGTTCTTGCCTTGTAATAGATTTTGTGCTCTACAGAAAACATGTTTTCCTCCCAATAATATACCTTATTTCTGATATTGGTTCCACTCTTTCGGGTCTGTTTTTCTGTTATGTGGGATTTTCAGCAAGCAATGAGGCAAAACGCGTCCTTCTTGAAGAACCCCTCTTGAGTAGTGATTACAGGGAAAGCAATAGCTATGAGTGCTATAAGAACACCCCTTACTCAAAAGCTGGATTTTTCAGTATTGTTACTTTCTCATGGATGAGTACTCTAATTGCTGTTGGATATAAGAAAACTTTAGGCCTTGAGGATCTCCCTTTGCTCTCTAGCCATGACAGTGTATACGGGACATTTCCAACATTTAGAAAAAACCTTGAATCAGTGTGTAGTGATGATCTTAGCAGAGTGACCACTATTAAACTGGTGAAGGCTTTAATCTACTCTACATGGAAAGGGATTCTCTCATCAGCTATATTTGCATTCTTTTACACATGTGCTTCTTATGTTGGTCCCTTTCTGATTGACGTATTTGTTGAATATCTGAATGGACAAGAAAGTTTTAAAAATGAGGGTTATATTTTGACAGTGGCATTCCTCAGTGGGAAACTTGTGGAGTGCCTTGCACAGAGGCACTGGATGTTTAGGTTCCAGCAAGTTGGGGTTAGGTTTCAGTCAATGTTAGTGGCAATGATCTATGCAAAAGGATTGACCCTTTCATGTCAATCAAAGGAGGGTCGAACTAGTGGGGAGATCATCAACTTAATGACTGTTGATGCTGCTAGGATTGGTGAGTTTTGTTGGTACATGCATGATCCATGGATGGCTGTTCTACAAGTAACTTTAGCTTTAGTTGTTCTATATAGAAGTGTTGGGATTGCTTCATTATCTGCTTTTGCTGCTACTGTTTTAATGATGCTGGCAAACTTGCCATTGGGGTCACTGCAAGAGAAGTTTCAGAGAAAGTTAATGGAGTCAAAAGACACAAGAATGAAGGCCACCACTGAGATTCTAAAGAACATGAGGATTCTAAAACTGCAGGCATGGGAGATGAAGTTCCTGTCAAGAGTTATTGAGATTAGGAACACTGAGACAGGATGGCTAAAGAAATTTTTATTCAGTTCAGGAATGACAAGATTCCTCTTCTCTTCTGCCCCAACTTTCATTGCTATGGTTACTTTTGGTACTTGTATTCTCATAGGAATCCCACTTGACTCAGGCAAGATCTTAGCTGCATTGGCAACTTTCAGAATTCTGCAGCAGCCCATATCTAACCTTCCTGACACAATCTCAATGATAGCACAAACTAAGGTTTCCCTCGATAGGATTGCATCATTCCTTTGTCTCCAGGAAATACAGTCTGATGTTGTAGAGAGGCTTCCTCGGGGTAGTTCTGATACAGCAATTGAGATAGTAGATGGGAACTTCTCTTGGGATTTGTCTTCACCTGTTCCTACCTTGCAAAATATAAACATCAACATAATCCATGGCTTCAGGGTTGCAGTTTGTGGTACTGTTGGTTCAGGAAAGTCAAGTCTACTTTCTTGTATACTAGGAGAAGTATCGAAGCTCTCTGGGACATTGAAGATGTGTGGTACAAAGGCTTATGTTGCTCAGTCCCCTTGGATACAAGGTGGAAAGATAGAGGAGAACGTACTATTTGGGAAAGAGATGGATAGGGAAAAATATGAGAAGATTTTAGAAGCATGTTCCTTGAAAAGAGACCTAGAAATTCTTCCTTTTGGTGATCAAACTGTTATTGGAGAGAGAGGCATCAATTTGAGTGGTGGACAGAAGCAAAGAGTACAAATAGCTCGTGCTCTTTACCAAGATGCTGATATATATATTCTTGATGATCCTTTCAGTGCCGTGGATGCCCATACCGGATCCCACCTGTTTAAGGTTATATTTTTCTGCTATCCCTTTTTTATTCATTGCAAACCATTTTATACTCATCTAGAGTTTCTTAACATTGATAAACTAATTTGAAACACCTTAATAATTGTAATTTATGTTCATATTCCTGAGCATATTGGATTGCAAAGAGTGATGCGTTTTTGTGAGATGTCTTGAGAATTTAACTGAGACAATGAGTAGGATGGTTCTTAATTGAGTGGGGGGGGGGGGGAATTCTTCTTCAGTAGCTAGTTCGTTCTCCATGTGAGTAATCACTTCAAATTTCAATTTTTTTCCCCTTAAAATGTGATCAGCATTTTGTGAATGATTTGGATACACAGGTTATTGTCTTATGTTACATTATTTTTATACTGTTTCAGGAGTGTTTGCTTGGCCTTTTGAGTTCAAAAACAGTGTTATATGTGACTCATCAACTAGAGTTCTTACCTGATGCTGATCTAATATTGGTGAGAAAATTTCTCATCTTAATTAATTTTAAAAAGTGAATTTTACCATCGTTTAACTTTGTACTTCCTATTTGCTTACCTTTTTAATTAGGTCATGAAAGATGGCAAGATAACTCAATCAGGTAAGTACAATGACATACTCAACTCAGGCACTGATTTTATGGAGCTTGTTGGAGCACATAGAGAAGCCTTATCTGCAATCAATTCGTTAGAGAGAAAACCCACCTTTAGAGAAACTAGTACCACTGCGAAAGAGACAGACTCATTAAGTGCATTTGGACTTGAGGAAGAAGTTGAAAACAAAGATGTTCAAAAAGAAGATGATAACCGTGGGCCAAAAGGCCAGCTTGTTCAAGAAGAAGAAAGAGAAAAGGGCAAAGTTGGGTTTGAAGTTTACTGGAAGTACATTACAACAGCATATGGAGGAGCTCTTGTACCTTTCATATTACTCTTGCATGTGCTTTTTCAGGTTTTTCAAATTGGAAGCAATTATTGGATGGCATTGGCAGCTCCTGTATCGGCAACTACAGAGCCTCCTGTTGGGAGCTTTACACTTTTGCTTGTCTATGTAGCTTTGGCCATTGCAAGTTCTTTCTGCAACATGGCTAGAACAATGCTTGTGTTTGTAGCTGGATATAAGACAGCCACTACACTCTTCAATAAACTGCACGTGTGCTTCTTCCGAGCCCCTATGTCGTTTTTTGATTCTACACCAAGTGGACGAATCCTAAATAGAGTATGTCAGAATTAATTTTGGCATGCAAAAGATAAATACACACAAAAAATCTTAAATAGACTTAAACATGTTAATGATGATAATATAAAGTATGCTTGACATGTTTACATGTCTATTTCATAGGCTAAATCTGCCTAACTTTTTTTTTTTTTAAATTTTATTTAGACATTGTAGCAAACAGTTCTTCATTTTTCTTTTTTTCCCTTCTTGTTTATTCTTCTTCAAATCCCCATTTTTATTGCTTTTCCTTGTCTGAATTGTTTGTTTGTAGGCTTCAACAGACCAAAGTGCAGTAGATATGAGCATTCCAATTACTGTAGCAGGAGTTGCCTTCTGCCTTATTCAGCTCTTGGCAAATATTGCTGTGATGTCTCAAATTGCATGGCAGGTTTTTTTAGTATTTATTCCTGTGGTTGCAGCTTGCATATGGTACCAGGTAATTCCTTTTTATTGTAAAAGCGTTTGTTTAGTGTTTCTGCAATATTATGCATCTGACTGTTAGAGCTGGACTGCTATACATAAATAACAAGATACATTCAAGTTCTGACAAGCTTCCTATAAATTGGTATCATGCAGCGATACTACTCAGAATCAGCGCGTGAACTATCCCGTTTGGTTGGTACGTGTGAAGCTCCAGTTATACAGCATTTTTCAGAAACCATTTCAGGATCAATGACCATCAGAAGTTTTGACCAAGAAGCGAGATTTCAGGATACAAACATGAAACTGATAGACAGATATTCCAAGCCCAAGTTATACAGTACTGCTGCAATGGAATGGCTATGCTTCCGATTGGATATGTTATCTTCTATCACATTTGCCTTCAGTTTGGTTTTCTTGATATCTTTTCCAAATGCAATTAGTGCTCCTGGTGAGTTCTTCACTAACATGCATTCCACTGTATTATTTCCAAAGTTTCATTCCTTGTAACAATAGGTACAAAGCTTCATTACTGCTTCTTGCTCAAAATTTTTCTTTTCCTTCTTTGAAGGCATTGCTGGCTTGGCTGTGACATATGGGTTTAATCTAAACATGCTGCAAGCTCAATTAATTTGGACGCTTTGCAATATGGAGAATAAAATTATATCAGTAGAAAGAATATTTCAGTATACTAACATCCCAAGCGAGCCTCCTCTTGTAATTGAAGAAAACAGACCAGATTGTTCATGGCCATCATATGGGGAGGTTCATATCCAGGATTTACAGGTCTGAACCTTTAATCTTATGTTCTTTATAGTTCTTATGTGAATCTGTCAGCAAGGAGGATGTTTATGATGCAGGTCCGATATGCTCCTCACTTGCCTCTTGTGCTGCGAGGTCTTACATGCACATTCAATGCTGGGGTAAAAACAGGCATTGTGGGGAGAACTGGAAGTGGAAAATCAACTCTGGTGCAAACACTATTCAGGCTCATTGAACCTACAACTGGTCAGATACTAATAGACGGCATCGGCATCTCTTTGACTGGGCTTCACGATTTAAGGTCTAGACTTAGCATTATTCCTCAAGATCCAACTATGTTTCAAGGGACTGTAAGAAGTAATTTAGACCCGCTTGAAGAGTACACTGATGAACAGATTTGGGAGGTGAGTTACTTCTATATGAAAATGTAAATGAACTAACCTTGATCTTTATCCATGATGAACATGTCAACATCTTTAAGTATTATTTTAGGCTCTAGCTATGTGCCAACTTGGAGATGAAGTCAGGAAGAAGGAAGGAAGGCTTGATTCCATTGGTGGGTCTTCTAAAATCTTTAAACTGATTAGGCCAGATTAAAACTTAAACATGATTACTTTTTTCCTCATGGATGTGGCAGTCACTGAGAATGGAGAAAATTGGAGTATGGGTCAGAGGCAACTGGTTTGCCTCGGCCGTGTTCTACTTAAAAAAAGCAGGATTTTGGTGCTTGATGAAGCTACTGCATCAGTTGATACTGCTACAGATAACATTATCCAACAGACCCTGAAGCAGCATTTCTCAGAATGTACAGTTATAACCATTGCACACAGAATAACTTCTATCCTTGACAGTGACATGGTTTTGGTTCTGAGCCAAGGCAAGAATCAATAATGGCTTTCTCTTCCTTTCTTTTCATTTGTCATTTTATTCTCATAAATGTTAATATGATTTTTGCTTTCTTGTTGATTCAGGGCTTATTGAGGAATATGACTCACCAAACAGATTGTTGAAGAACAAATCTTCATCTCTTGCTCAACTAGTTGCAGAATACTCTCGTAGGTCCAACTCGGGTTTTGAAGCTTAGCTTATGGTTAATGGAAACTATTTTTGAGTCAGATCTTTTCTTGATGGTGATAAATATTAAGTAATGATCTTTCTAGCTTGTTTGTCTTGACAGAATGTTAATTTCGTATTTTGGACTAAAAGAAATCTCCAAAGTAAAGGGAAATGCTAAACTAAGAAAGAAAATCTGAAGGACAAAAGATCAAATGGAATTATAAAAGAAAAGGGCTTGAAATAATTCTAACTTCTGGTATATTTTATAATTTAAATGCCCTTTATTATCTCCAAACCAATTTTAGAACCACCGTTTGGCACCTTTACTAGGCTTCAAAACTGCACCAAAATTCACATAAGAAACTTCAGCCAGCGGCATAACAAAATTGCTTTTGATACCATAAATTTCTTATCACAAGGTATCAACAAAATAATTGATTTTTTTGGCCAAACAAAATAATTGATTTTTTTGGCCAAACAAAATAATTAATTAAAAACCAAAATCTCACATTACCGACAACTTGACCAATTTATGTACTTTATCATGGGGAAAAATTCAAGTGAAGGCACACTGCCACACTTTTGTAGTAGCGACCAAAATTATAGCATTTAAAATATTTCGATCATCACCTTGTAAGTCTAAACAAAAAACAAAACTATAATTCCAAGTGACTTTATGTAATCATGTGCAATTTCAGCATCACCTTAAACAAAATATTACCTTATTATTTGATATTTTCTTTTTTTATTAAAAAAAATTCACCTGTAGGGACAAAAGGTTAACAAATAAATATAATTTCAAATATATTTCAAATTTAAACCCTGGTAATATCTTTAGCTCATTCAAAATTACATGTTTGATTGCGCTCTATAATATTTCAACTTATTATCGCAGGTAAATTAAAGCGAGCAAATTTTACCTGTTTTTGACACTCAGAAGAAATTGTCACATAACTGACACAGCACATATCATAGGTGGTCAAAGAGATGGCATGTTGATCCATCTTCTTAGCTAATAAAACTAATTGCCTTGAATTTATGTGTTAGTTCTTGGTGCCAAAGTCGTTCATCTATTGAATATTGTGAAGATAATTTCAAGTGAAGGAAATATAGTCACCAGACAAAAACTAAAAAAGAATTGGAGTTGTTGTCTATGGTGAAAGACCATCTCCTGTAAAGGATGGCTCCAACGTCAAGGGTAAGATACGAGGACTTAAGCTAAGATTGTCCAAGATTTTTTTTCTGTTTAGTAGCAGTTGAGATGTCTTTAAATTTGAAGACTTAAATACGCTTAATATACTAGCTCTGGTTCTAAATATAGGAAGTAGAGGAAGGGTTTATCTCTATTCTAAATATAATATCTTAATCCATTTTATCTCTCAAATTTATAACTTTTTATCCAAATATCCTTATTGATTTCACATGCTATGAGGGCTCCCAATCAAATGATAGTTCCAATACAAATAATGAAAGAGGATAGTTTAGGAAAACTAATATATATTTATTACAAATAATTAATTTAACATAATTTTTTATATTTATAAATTAGTTATCTAACTTTTATACTAAAGATAAGAAACAGTAGTTATGTTTTGATAGTAAGAGCAAAGAGGGCAAATTTTATTACATTTGCAAGAACCAATTTTGGCCCCATATTTGGTGAGAAGTTGTTGTGTTGAGAGATAAAAGGGAGAGGAAAAGTGGTACTGCACAATGTTTTTCCACTTTTCAGACCAACGTTGTATGTTTAGTAAGTGCCTTGCTTGAGGAGGTGGAACATTCTGCAAGAGCATGTTTTGGTTCTGCTGGTAGAGCCAGTGGAGCCGCAGAAAGTTTGTTGATGATAGTGTTCAATTTAGTTAAGCTGATCATCTGATGTTGTAGAAATTGACAAAATAAATACTACCTTCACTCCTTAATATTATCCCTGATCTTTAAAATAATAGTTACTTGACTTATTTGAGTAGGTTAAGAAAGTTTGTTAAGTTAGTTGCTTACAATAAATATGTGTTGTCTTGCCTAATATACTCTTACTAATCATATGTATTAGCCAGAACTACTATTTGATAAAAATCTTTATAATTTGATGAAACATTTAACATATACAACTATTATAAAGATTATCTTGGAAAAAGTAGATAAATATAAGAGACAAAGTGGATTGGAATCTTATATTTAAGACCAAATTATATTAAGGATTGGAGGTAGTATAAGACTCAGTTGACTAATTTAAAGAGATCAAAAAAACTACTAAATTTCTTAAGTATTTGTTTTTATCATTTTTCTCCAAATTAATTTGTCTCACATATAAATTAATATATAATATGATCATATATATAAATATTTTAGAAATATTATGTAATATATGTTGTAATTTTATAACTTTAGTAACTTTTTAATTTTTTTAAATTAGTCAACTAGGTCTTATATTAAAAATAAAAAATAATCTAGACTGGTGGGAGGCTTATTTTGGGGAGAATTGTATAACTCGAAGTCCAATGACGCCGTTAGTCATTATTATGCTTGTTTTTTTTTTAATGGTATGTTCAGTGAAAGCACCTTATAATGGCATGGCTACAGACAACTACAAAAGCTTTGGGTTCTATTTAGACTTGCATTTTTGGGCTTAAAACGTGCTTAAATTTGGTCCAATTGTGCTTATGGTGGAAACTCTTTATTTGAATGGGCTTTTGGCCTATCTAGTTTATAAGTCGAAAACATATGAAAACTGAAAAGCATAAGCAAACAAAAGGATGCTTATGGCTTATGGCTTATGGCTTATGTTATCATATCTTTGGTTTGCTATGTTTAGAGCATTTATTGCAAATTGGATTATCAAATTTCTCCTCCGTCCCTTCTCCTCATACATTGAGTATTTTCATTTTCAAAATTTTTAATAATAAAAATATTCTGAGAATTATCTTATTATGGATTTATAATTTATAATTTATGTTGTTTTTTAAATATTTCTCTTAAAGTTAGCATATGTACATGTAATCTATTTATATATATATATGTAAACATATGTATAATTTAATAGAATTTATTTCCTTTTGATCATTTTATAACTAAACTTGCTGATGTTAATAATCATCCAAAATTTTTCTACTTTTACAAATATATTTATTTACAAAACCAATTTAAATATAAATTATACTTATATAATTTAATTTTTACCCAGTCATCATAAATTTTTAAAATTCCAATTAAAAATAAACTATTTTTTCTACCACTAATCTAAACGGGTATTTAGTCTTACTTTTCTTTCAGTTTTCATTTCTTGGTTATGGATAAATCAAACCAAGTAGAGGAACTATTAGTGTCCAGGAGACTTTTTCAACATAGTAGGCTATAGATCACATCAAAATTAATGCAACGACGGCATGATTTATGGTTTTTGGAAAACATACTTACACTCATGGCTTCAAATTTTTTTTTTAATGCAAATTAGAAACAGAAAATATGAGAGAGCTCAATGGCAGTCAGTGGATACTCTTTCTAATGACTGACGATTTCTCACCCTACATACATGTTGATTTTGGGCAGCATTATGGTTAATCAATTTGTTTTGGTTCTCGCACCTGCTAACTATCTTTGGAGAATTACCTTTTCTACATGTCAATATTGCTTTCTTACGATTTCTAAATCAATCTTAGTGCATCAAGCACGGTGTTCGTAAGATTATTACTGGATTTTTCTTCTCCCAACCAAAGAAGGAAAGAAATGGCAAGCATTTTCATTTTTCTTTTCTTTCCTTTGTGTGTGTGTTTTCTTTTCTTTTTTTTTTTTCTTTTTGGTTTTTCTTGGGTCTAGAGAGGGGCAGAATCCTATGGTTCACCTTTTGCTTTTACCGTGTTTTATTGCCATAAAAGTAAGGTGAAGAATAGGGTCTTATGCTTTTAGTGGTTATAGCTGTAGGCCAAGTTTTATAATTGTATGCAAAAATATTTTTTTGGGGTCATATTTATAAGCATCAAATTTAGAGATGGGTGTAGTTTATTTTATAAGTTTTGATTTCGGGTTTGTTTAAACATTTAATGCTTTTTCTTTTAAATTTTGGCTTTAGTTATTTATTTTCTTTCCTTTGCCATACCCTCTTATCACATTTTCCTATACACTATTTTTCATTTTTTTCCCATTTATTATAAGGGTATATTTGAAACTAAAGCTGTATTTCTAACATATTTACTACTTTTAACTAATTTTAATGAATTGTTTGTTATTCGTAAATTAATTATTTGAAGTTTATAATAAGAACCGGAAAGAGTACTTAAATTGAAATTGTTCGGTCATAGATAAAACTACACTGCAAAAAAAACAAAAGAAATTATCAACAAGAAGAGTTGAGTTTAATAGAAGTAACTAGTCTTTTACAACATATTCAATTAAAGTTCTAACATCTACCAGAAGATAATCAAGATATGCCTGTATTTAGTTCCTGATCAATATTTCCCACAGAATATCTTCCTATTTAACTATTTATGTGTAGAACTCTCCAGGTGAAAAGTATATGCTTTCATTATGTTCCAAAGATTTCATGTTAGATATGAGAAAAAGTGCCAATCAGATGTTGCAAATTGATCAAGAATTATAAACTACTCATCGGATCCTTAATATAAGACCCATTTAACTAATTTGATTAGATTAGGAAAGTTAGGTAAATTAGTTAATTATAAGAAATGTAACACGTTTTTCCTAAAATACCATAATCATCTTTCTTGATATGCCATCTTCCTCTTCTACTTGATTATGGTTGATGGAGTATCAATGGGGGAAATTTAGAGAAAAATGATAAATATGAAAAATGGATCTTATATTTAGAATCAAAATCAACTCAATAATTGAGTCATATATTAAGGATCGAAGGAGTATTCGTTTCCATTGGGTTATGGTAGCAAGCTTCTTTTTTTATTTTTTTAATTTTTCAAGTGACTTTTAGCGTCAAATACTTCTTGTGATTCTATTTCTTTTATTTAAAAGCTGTTTATTTTTATATTTTATTTAGACAACATATATAAGCATTTATCTTGATATGAACTGATATTTCTTATGTTTCTTTTAATCATTTTTATCACTGTAAAAAATCGATTATAATTATTTTAATAATGAACTATTATTAGTTTTTAATTACCTAGTGCATAGCGCATGGAGAAGTAAAATCTAGGATTAACTTATATTTATAAATTTATTCTGAAAGTTTTCACTTAAGAATAATATTGCTCTGGAAGTTTTTGTGTGTTTAATGTGGTTTCAGAAGTTTCAAAATATAGTAATGTTATCCCACTCATTAAAACATTAATGTTAACAGTTAAAATATTAATAACAAAATTTTTTAATTCCCATAAATGTCTATTAATTTTATTTTTTTGGGTCCTACTAAATATGACATTTTCTTTCAACTCATTCCTACTCCCTTTTCTCCCTGGAATAATGGACAAATTTGAAAAAAAATAAAGAAGTAAAAAATTACTTAAATATAGCATAGAGTATATGATCTCTGTAAAATATTTATATGCATTATTATATTATATATTAGTTCATAAGTCAAGCAAATTAATTTGGAGAAAAACGATAAATATAATACTTTAAAGTAATTTATTTAATTTTTTTAACCTTCTCAAATTAGTATAATGCGTTCTATATTAAAGACTGAAGATAGTACTTGGATGCAAGTAATGAACTTCATCCTAAAAGGAAAAGATGTTGTTTTGCATAAATACATATAAAAGACTCAGAGGCTGAGAAAATGACATGACAGAGAGAGTGCGCATGTTGACTATGATGAGAGAAAGATGGATCGACTTAAAAGTGAAAATTGATGAAGAGAAAATATGGCATTTGGTGGGACTCAAAAGAATAAAATTAATGAATATTTATGGGAGTTGAAAAATTTTGTTATTTTTCCCTTTTTAAAAAGTTTATATATATTTTTGCACCCAAGTAAACGTCATGGTGCCTAGTGCCCCTTGATGTAGACTTTGTTGTTAAAAATGTATCTTAAAACTAATTCTATTGACCCCCTCTAATAGTAAACTAATGGAGATTAATGGCATGGTACCAAATGCCTCCTTTTAACAACTTTATGTATATTTTTACACTCAAATAGATTTTATGGTGCCTAATGCCCCTTAGGATAAACTTTGTTGTTAAATTTAACCCTTTTAAACTTAAATATTGTCCTACCAATTCCATACATGCTATTATAATTAATAATAATAAACAATTAATAATAATAATATTTTTTGAATAATGAACAAAATGATATTTTTAAAGTGTAGAAAAATACAAAGAAAGAGGGCTATGTTATTCCAATATGAATATGGGAGAAAGTTATTAGTAGAGCAAAGTGTCCTGCTTGATGATATCTGTTAGAAATCAAACAGTGTAGCTTAAGAGATTGCTTCTTAATTAATTGAAAAAGAGAGTCTAATTTGCTTTGTTTATAATCTGTTGGCAAGAAACTCGAACTATGAATCCCATTGAGTGAAGCAGGTAGACAGTTTATTTATTACAGGAGAATGCCAAAGCAGTGAAAAAGATTTCCTGTATGACACAAGCTGTAGGAGATATTTTCCCATTTTGTAATACTCCTTCAGTCCTTGATGCATAAACTAATATAAGAATTGGTGTTGGTCCTACGTATATAAAACCTATTTTACATGTTTATTATCAATTTTTTCTCAAATTAATCATATTAATATTCCCTCAACAATAATCAAATGGGAAAGGAAGAAAGGGAATTAAGGAAGATGATTAGAGTGTTTAAAAAAAAAACATATCATGTTAACTAATTTAATTGATATGCTTAATCTACTTATATTAGCTAATTAGCTTTTACCTTAAGAACCAGAAGAGTACAATAAGTTTCACTTATGCCAAAGGTTATTGACGAGTCGCATTGCTAATGAAGTTATGATAATACTCTTTTTAGCCATGATTGAAAGCTATTGAGTGTGAAATTAAAGAATTTAATTGACAGAAATCTAAACCAAATATGTAGCTTTAGGGTAGGGGAAGGAAATAGAGGTGCTCGAAAGTTTCCTCACGTTGGTATATGATGAAGAAACACAATCTAGAGGTGTTAAGATGATAATTATGAGAGCATGATGCAGTCGTTTCCAAATCAACAAAAGCTATTTGGATGGAAGACATGGAGAGCACAGAAATTTCTAGAAAGGGTCTTGTGATACCATATTTGGTTGGAAATTATATGGGGAGAATTACAATTAGGTTCTATCCAAGTGAATTAAATACAAAAAAGTTCCTTAAAATCATAAAATTATTCTTAAGTCTCAAGAGACCTTTTTGCAATAAATTTTATTTGTTTAATTACCAAATTACCCTTCTTCTTTTTTTTTTTAAGTTTACATTGACAACTGAAAGAGCAGTGGTTGACAACTATCGCAGCTGGTTTGACAATTATCGCGGTTGGCTTGACAACACATTTTCTCAGCATATCACATTTTAAGTTGTCAAACCAACCGCGATAGTTGTCAATCCTTATACCCTAAGTTGTCAGCCATTACTCTTTTAGTTGTCAATGCAAACTTAAAAAAAAAAAAAAAGAAGGGTAATTTGGTAAGTAAACAAATAAAATTTATTGCAAAAAAACTTCTTGGGACTTCAGAATAATTTCATGATTTTAAAAGACCTTTTTGTATTTGATGGCCTTCGTTCGATGATAGGCACATCCGCACTTTTTACACCGGTTCCCTAACCGGTGTAGGAAACTATGATATCAACAGCGGCTATTGAACCAACTGATGTAAACATTAACATTAAAAATTTAAATAAAAAGGGTCTACTTCTTAAACTAGTTTTTTTCCCCTTACTAGCTAGTTCTTCTGATAACTAAATTTATTTTGCCACAAACAAAAGAAACTGTGAAAACACAAAGTAATCAGCAATTAAGAACTAACTAGTATTGGGGTTTAGGAAAATAGCTCAATAGGGAGAGAGAAAACAAAGGAAGATAAGTTACTGGTGATCAATGAGAAGAAAGGAAAAAAAAAAAAAAGAAGGATAGTTCCTTTTGCAAGGATGAACTGGATATCTGACAAGTATTTAGTCATTCAAGGTATTGCAACTCGGAGTTGATCATACTTGAATGACAAACACTTGGTAGGGTTCTTCATCCTCTTTAATGGATCAAATACAAAAACGTTGGCTTAAGCCTTAGACAGCTTATGGCAACTTTTATTGGACAGATTCAAAGTTGATCTTAAATAGAAAGAGACTTGTATTAGGGCTTAGATGAACAGCCTAGTAAAGAAATAAAATAGCGATGATGATACCTATAGTGAGACTAGAACGGCGGAGACAATAAACAACAACGATAATGGCAAGCAACAAAGATGGCTTGAGCACTCCATGCCATCTCTACACAACTCCAGAGGTGCGAGCATCCCTATCTATATTTTGAGATCACAAAATTGAGGACACGAGGGCCTTATTTATAGCTAGAGCAAAATTTTAACGCCGATTGACATAGAAAATGGTGTTGAAAACTTATTGTAGATCTAATATAAGATAACTGGTGTAAATTTTAAAGTTTTATCATTACCAGTTCTTCTTTTTCTTTAAACTGGCGGACCAAAAAAAGATGATATTTTTACCAATTTTAGAGTTTGTTATTAAGATTGGAAAACAGAAAAATGCGTTAAAATAAAGGAACAACACAAGATCATCACAAAATATCATTATATATTTATATTTGGTAGAGGGCGTAGAGGTTGCCTTCACAAAATATTTTGAAAAAAAAAGATTACATTTTTATGATAACAAAAAAAATTATCAGAGGAGGAGGAGGAGGCAGCCGAGGGGTTGTCCATATCATCATATTTGATGTGCCTATCATCGAGTGAGAGGTTGACATTGTTGTTGAGGACATAGAAATGAGTCACTACGCGGCGGATGCTGCGATCAATTGTTGTTATTCTTTGAAGTAGCTGGTTGAGATGGGGCAGGGAGGGAGAGGAGGGGGAGTACAAGGGGATTGGGGGGGGGGGGAAGGGGGTAGGGAGGGGGAGGGAAAGATGAAGGACGGGTCAGGACGGTTTTCTGCTGTTTCAGCATTATAAGGTTGTTGGCAATAGTGGACAAAAAAGATAGAGGATGAGAACAACAATTGGCTTCTAAGCTTAAATAGATGATAACAGGACATGGTTGGTGACCGTTCAAGTTCAGGTTACTTTAGGGAAAAAAAGAGGTAGGAGATAGGTCAATGTAAAGATTAAAAACACTAGTTGTCTATAATTATAGAGGTCATTTAATTAATATTACATTGGTTGGAATAACGTTTGATGTAAAAAATAATAATGACACCGGATGTTGTTATAACTGATTTAAATATTGTATTGTTATTTACAACAATGCTATCTCCTCATTTATTACACTGTTAGTACAATAACCGGTGTAGATTAAGTGGTATAAAATGGTGCTTTCCTAGTAGTGTTAAGGAAAACTTCATCTCTACAAGATATGTGAGATCTGGTGATTGACTCGATGATTTGTTTACAACAATGTTATATTATCTTTATACTACCCTCAAGTTAGAACATAAATGTTAATCATGCTTAACTTATTACAAAGTAGCGGCTAGAGAAATTGTTGCAAGGACGAACAAATTAAGTAATTAAGGTATGGCAGGAGACATGAACGTTTCGCTTTTGATTGCTCATGATTACTGTCCATCCTTCATTATTCATCTTGAGTCGTGGAATATCAAGAGAAGAGGATCTCATCTCGTGCTTCTGCAGTTCATTGGATCGGAGAATGCCAAAGTAATGAAAGATAAAGTACCAAAGATTTATTGTATTACAGAAATTGCAGGAGATATTATATTTTCTGATTGTTTAATGCAATATTCCGCTTGTTGAAGGATTGAATTTTTAAATATAAAATCATAATCTATTTTATTTCCTAAAATATTCTTATTAATTATAATGAATTCCTGTAAAAGAATAATTGCAATCACCCGATACACATGATCAAAGAGAATATTTAGTGAGACCAACACATATTTGGGATAAATAACCATCCTAGCTAATTTTTTTGTTTAATATTACTAAATTAGTTATCTAGTTTTTATATTAAGAATTAAATGTAGTATCATGAAAAATATTAACATGCAACTTCTAATGAAACTATGGTCATGCTCGAAAGTTTCATGATCCTTCTTTCCGGATTTGTCTTTCATAGATATCACTATTTTTACTAGTCAAGTTAGTTTAACTTTCAATTTGGTTCTAAATATAAGACTTCCAACTAATATACATGATTAGTAAAAATATTTTAGAAAAAATAACACCTATTTATTATAAATAACTAACTTAACAAATTTTTTTAATATGTTCAAATTAATCAATTAGCTATTATATTAAGGACATGAAGTAATATTTAATTGATCCCTGACAAGATGATAGCCTGCTTTTTCTTTCTTGATCCAACAAGAACTTGAACTATTTGCCATAGTTGTTTTGCGACATGAAATAAAAGGCTTTATAGGTCGTTTGGAACAACTTATAAGTAGTTTATAAGTAACTTTTTAATAGTGATTTACGGAATACGATACAAATATATGAGAAGAGTTTTATCTCAGTTTATGTGAAACGTGCTTATAGAAAATTTTTTAAACCCTTCTAAACAGGCCCATTATGATATCAAGAGAAAATTTTCCAATCAGCAGTACATATTAGCATTAAGCTTTGCCGGAAAAATCTTTTTGTTGAGAGACTTCGGCCACAATCGCTCCTATTAATATTCCTGCCTAAACGAACACCCACAACATCATTAAGATTTTTAATAATAATTTCTACCAAACTTCTTGGAAGATAAGCATTATTAATATTAATAATAAATTGAAGAATCAATAATAAAAACTTTAAAAAATCAACTTTATTTTAGTATAATTTTCTAATGATTTATAGTTTTATTTATTTTATTACCCATGATGAAGTAGGTAAAATTATTATAAATAAATAACTTAATTTAATTATATGTCATCAATCATTTAGCAGGATGTAAATTGTGATATATATATATATATATGTATATATATTTTTGGTGAAGAAATTGTGATATACTCTTTCAATCTTAATATAAGACCTATTTAACTAATTTGATTAGATTAAAGAAGTTAAGTAAGTTAGTTAATAATAAGAAATGTGACACATTTTCCTAAAATACTATAATCATCTTTCTTAATACTTCCTCTTTCTTTTTACTTAATTATAGTTGAGAGAATATCTATAGAGTAATTTAGAGAAAAATTGATCAATATGAAAAATATGTTTTATATTTAAAACTAAAACTAACTTAATAATTAGATCCTATATCAACGACAAGAGAAGTATTTTGTCCCGAGTTTTGACCACCAGCATGATGTGACGTTTAAAGGTTAAATAATCAGAACCATCGGGAAAGGATTTCACCAAAAAAAAAACAAAAGGAGAAGGATTTATGAATATTTTGTTCCGTTTAAAATTTTTACGTAATAAAAAATTGATTCCCTTCCCACTTGCGCTGCCGAACTGAGCATCATCATGCGGCACCAGAAAGGTTCAACGGCGAAAAATGCATTCCAACTTCCGCTTCAATTCCTCAGCAAACACTATGGCTAAGAAATCAAAATGCGATTTTCTTCTAACTCATCATTCCCTTTCATCTCTTCTTTCTCGCCTTTGTTCTTACCTTTAAAATCCTCGTTGTTCACTCTCTTCCCTACTCATACTTGCCACTCCCTTCTGAAACCCTAGTTTTCTTCAAGTCCGGATTTCGAAGTTTCAGCTCTGAATCTTGAACAGCTTAGCAGCCCGATAATTTGAACTTCCCTGTATATATGTTTCTTAGTTTGTTGCTTAACTTGACCTTTGTTTTTACGTTTTTGTAATATAGTTGCTAAACAATAAAAGAAACTCCATTGATTAATTCAATTGGTCCTGTTGCATTATAAGGAGTTTGGGTTTGTGGGTGTTTTTCTACTTGTCGTATTCAAAATTTTTGGAGATGACATTCCAATCTTGGGTTCTTACTCAGCCAGTCTTCACTTCTGGCTCCAAATTACTTTACACTGCCCCTGAGAATCGGCCGAAAAGAATGCCGATGAAAGTTTTGGCGAATATTAGTAGTTACCCATTTCCCTTCGTATCAAATTGTGTTGGCCCATCCGCTTCTAGAAGCTTTTCTGCTTCCCCATATGGGGACAATGACAGGTTACTTGGTAGAGCTCACTTGAGATGTTTATGTAGAAGTAATGACTATTTGGGCGGAAACAATTCTGTTTCAAAAGTAAATGTGGAGTTTATTCTGGAATTAGTGAAGAAGGGAATTATTCTGGCTGCAATGGTATGTGGTATATCGGTCGTTGGATGTCAACGAGTCTTCGCAATTGAAGGTGTAGTAAACGCTGGATATGGAGTTATTGGACAGAGCGTATTGTTGCTCAGAAATGCATGGCCTAAGGTGTTACAAGTTCTTCGGATGTTTAAGGAGCAAGGTTTGGTACTGGTATTTCTTTTGGGTCTTTCAGCGTTTTTCTCCATGGCCGAGACTTCAATTACTACCCTTTGGCCTTGGAAGGTATGAAATATTGTCCTGACCATATGCTAACTGGTTATAAGTTGTGATTAATAATGTTTGGTATTGAAACATCAATTTATCTAGACCTACTTAACAAAGTCTAATTGACAAAAGGGAAATTGACTGGGGTGCATTAACATTTCTAGGTGCGTGTAGTGGGGAATTGAGATGGGCTTGTTAACATGCATATGAATGTCCAAAGTTTTGCCTTTAGGTAAAGAGAGGTGTAGTCATCTTAGACAATTGGACACTAGCCTCTTAGCAAACATGCTAGTAGAAATTTCACAAAAGAGATTTTGGCTGTACTGTCGGCTAGACTGCAGAGTTTATCAGTTACTTTTCTAATGCCACTTAAGCTCTGAATTTTTTAGTTCACCTTTATGTGATATCAGTTGACTATCTACTTGTTTAAGAATTTAGTATTTCAGAATTTATGCCTTCATTGGGGCTGTAATTTTGTGCACATTGGCTTTACCTTAGCATTTATGTTAGTTAATAATTAAGCTGGTTGAAGTCTAAAGTCTTATCATTGTTAATGATATTTTGTGCAAAGGTTCGTGAGTTGGCTGAAAAGGAGTCCGAAAATGGTGTCTTTAGACTGCTCCGAAGTGATGTTACTCGGTTCCTTACAACTATACTTATTGGCACGACGTAATTCTCTTGCTCCATTAGCCCATAACATGACTTCTACTTCAATAATGTCTTTCTTATTTGTCTCTACTTTTATTTACCCAGTGTAGTCAATATTGGAGCAACAGCCCTGGTCACGGAAGCTGCAACTGCTATTTTTGGTGAAGCTGGTGTTAGTGCAGCAACAGGAGTGATGACGGTATGTTTCGTTGATTTTTCAATTGAGCTGTTGAAAATTTGAGAAGTTTAGCTCTTCTAGCATGTGAGAAAATGTTTAAAGAGTCTAGGCTATTGAATTTGACTCGCAAATATCTAGGCCCGCCAGGCTATTAAACTTCTAATTTACTTTGAAACACTCTATTTATCAGTATATATATCACACTTCTTTTGTGGACGTAGGTTATCCCCTGTATTATCCTAATTAATGTTTCATATTTTAAATTTCTATTCACTAATCGCTAATTTGCTTTATATACTTGTTATGAAATATTTTTGAGTGTTTATTTTATAGTAATTGTGACAGAAAACTGCATTAATGCTTCATTTAGACTTAAGGACATGTTAACCTGGATTTGCCACATGATCATTACTTCAAAAATGCTACCAAATTTAACTCAACTTTTTTTTTTTTTTTTGGGGGGGGGGGGGGAATTTAACTCAATTAATAAAGCATGGCTTCTAAGTTAAAGAGGAAAAGCCTGTAGGATTTCCTTTTTTTGTCCCTGAGCTGCTTGGTTGCTGGGATCATTCCGTTATCTCCATGATGGACTGAATCTTATCATATGATCACTTTCTTCTCTTCCCCATTCCCTAATGTCGTTGTTACCTGGGTGGTACTCATTGGTATGAACGGAAAGTTTTCTCAAAGATGTTAACAAGAACATTTTTGGTCTTGAATCACTAAAATTGCACCCCGCATGATTTAAAGAAAAGTCTCTTTTTGTCTTAACTTTTTGATCGTTTATCCTCTGAAATTTGATGCATGCTTCACAGTCTGGCTGTTTGTGACTTCTATTCATAAACTATTTTTGTGAAGAAAAATGATGTTACGTACAACATGATTTCATACTGTGTTTCCTTTTGTAAGAAATTCTTTTCTTTTGTTTTTACATAAGTATCTTAGTTCTGTCTTTTCTCCTTATTCATTTTAGGTTGCCATTTTGCTTCTCACTGAAATCACTCCAAAGAGTATAGCTGTTCATAATGCAACAGAGGTGGCCCGATTTGTTGTAAGTTGTTCTTTTTTTTTTTTTGTTCCTTAATATATTATTTTGATGCTGAAATAGTGCTCCGTAGATGTGAATACATCATTTCTTGTATTTACATTTCATTCCTGCCTTGGCTCCATTTTATAACAAATTGTGGCTCTAAATACCTGTAGGTCCGGCCAGTGGCTTGGCTTTCTCTGGTATTGTACCCAGCAGGAAGAATTGTCACTTACCTTTCAATGGGGATGCTGAAATTGCTTGGCTTAAAAGGAAGAAGGTCTGCTGTAAAGATAGCTAGAGATTGTTCTTTCTTGTTGCATTGTATATATTTTTCTAGCATTTTATCAGAGATTTTGGTGCCTAATAGTTTTTGTCACAATTTTAATCCTTTCATCTCTGCAATAATGTCTTTGTATTTGCATCATTGGAATTTCTGTTAAGTTTCTGTGGTTCAGTTTATGCACCTTGCAATACCTAAACGTTGTCAGGAAGCTGCAAAGGGTCCTATTGGGGAGATGAAATTGTTATATTAATAATTTAATGAATTTTAGGCGCTAGCTTATTGGGGCCATTTTGGACTTATAAGTTGGTGGACAGTAAACAGAATCTCCCTGGGAATATTAAAACCTTTGTGCGTGCATGTTGTGGAATTTATTTGGGAACAAAATAATCTTTAATGTATTTGCCAAACCTTGTTTCAAGGGAAAATGTCGGTTTAACATGTTTTATCTGCAAAAATACATCTCACGTAGCTTAAAGTGTGCATGTGGAATTCTTTTGTCATTTGCTGGTTGGTATGATATTCAATAGATGCTTATTGCTAGCACTGAACTGTTGTCAATGTTAACTGTACCAGTGAACCCTATGTAACTGAGGATGAACTGAAATTGATGTTAAGAGGTGCAGAGTTGAGTGGGGCAATAGAGGAGAAGAACAGGTATTAAACATTAAACATTAATTTTCTATTCTAGTAAAGTTAATAAAGTGGAGAAAATATTTTAGTTTATATATTATGGCATCCATAATACCAATGCTGGCGTTGATTTATGTTGGAATTTACTTTCAGGAGTGATTATATTTCCTTTCTCCCCCATCAGTTTTTTGGGTAACTTTATTATTTACTAATGATCTGTGAACTCTAATGATTTCATTAGTACGCTAAACCTGTTTTTGTCACACAAGGAATATATTGTTGCTGTGAAATTAAAATCTGAAATGTTTGTTAACTTGCAATAGACTATTTTTTGTATATAGAGAATATGTTAAAATAACTGTGATATATTTGCAATTGCATCAGAAAGTGATAAATGAATGGAATGATTTATATTCTAAATCTAGAAGGCACAAAGAATGACTGGTTTTGAGAACATTATTAGTATTTGATAGAACCGTTGGTGTTTAATATGGAATGTTGCTTGACATTATGTATCATATAAGCAACTATATTCTTTACATTAAGTTGATATATTTTATGAACTTATTTTCACCAGCTGTTAATCTGACAGTGGTTATGCATGCTATATTTGCACCCCAGTGGCATTCTTCCTATTTAATAGTCATTTTTAATGTATATAAAATTAAAATGAATATTCCATTATCTGTACTATTTTTTATTATAAATGTAATTGAAATCAAAATATGTTGTAATAAGCTAATAAAAATAGTGACTTATCGTCAGTATAAAAATAAGTGGGACGTATTGGATGAGGAAAACATTCCATTTTTTCGTATGATGCTATGTGTCAATCTTTATCCTCTATTGAAAAGAGGATTTTTTTTCCCCAAATGCGCTAATATTAGAAACCACTGTGTTTCTCACACATAAGATGATAAAAATCATGAATGGAAAATAAAAGGTTTTCTTTTGTTTTTTCCTTTTTTTGGGAACCGTACAAAAATGTTAATCTTGAAAACAGGATTAAGTGATTGATTCTCTAAGGAAAACACTACTTTTTCAGTGACTGTTATAGGTTTCTTACGGCATATATAATATATATATATATATATTCATATATAGTTAATAATGAAATGATCAGACGTGCGGGAAAAAAGTATATTCCTTTGTCACATATTTTTAGTTTTCTGGTGAGTATGAATGATGAAGTTAATTCTTTTTCATAGGATATGATTGAAAATGTGCTGGAGATAAAAGACACTCATGTCAGAGAAGTCATGACACCCCTTGTTGATGTTGTCGCGATTGATGCAAGTGCAAGCCTTGTAGATTTTCACCACTTGTGGGTCACTCATCAATACTCAAGGTATATCTAGATCATTTGAGTTTATGTTGCATGCTTCTTTTTTTTTTTCTTTTTTCTTTTAAGTTTGCTAACTGGGTCATGATATCTTTTCTAGGGTGCCTGTTTTTGAGCAGCGTGTTGATAATATAATGGGTATTGCATATGCAATGGATCTCCTGGACTATGTTCAAAAGGTTGCGAGATTTAACTCCTGTCATCTCTTGTACTTGTTATAATTGCTTTGGCTATTAATTCTATCCCCCAATCTCATAGTTTGCAGAATTGTAATCTCTTTGATTTTGAAGGGTGAGCTACTAGAAAGTACCACTGTTGGAGACATGGCACACAAGCCCGCATATTTTGTTCCTGGTAACTAATTTCGTCCTCAACCGTGTGTGAGTGAATTATGTCCATATTTCTGGCTGCTGTTACACTTAAAGCGTAGACAGGAACACATCAAAATAAGGAATATTCAGCCTGAGTTCTGGTCTCTCCAAATCTGCTTCCTATTTTTCACCTTTCATCATTTTTCCTAGTAGATAAAAAAAATATAAACATTGGTCTGCGAGTATTCTATGTCTATTGCATTTAGTCAGTCTTGCCTCCTAACGATATTGGACAACTATAGCTTGAAAGGCTAGTCAGATGTTCTTGCCCTGTTGACCACGTGCTGCTCCATATATCTCATTGCATGTTTGGGGTAGATTTGGGGGCTTTTGTCCCAGAATATAGAACAGGCTTGCTATCATGATATTGCCAGACATCATTTTCTCTTGATAATCTTGGAATTTCATTTACTTCTGCCAAATTACTTGCTAGTTGGCATCAACAGAAGGAAAGTGGAAAACAATATGGGTTGCATACATGCACTGTCTGCATTCTTAATGACTATTCTTTCTTCTTCTATCTGACTATTCTATTTAGTAATTCTTCTTTTTTCCTTGTACTGAAATTTGGTTAAGAATAACATTTATGTTTAATGTACATTAGTGGGTGAATAAATTCTTATAATTGGCTATGCAGATTCAATGTCTGTTTGGAATCTTCTCAGAGAGTTCCGAATCCGGAAAGTTCACATGGCGGTTGTGCTTAATGAGTATGGTGGAACTGTGGGAGTATGTACACCTCATTAAAGTCAACTAAATTAGATCTGTGTTTGGCATTAAACATTAAAATATGAAGTCAAATGTTTGATTCTTTGAAAATATATCATCCTAATTAGCGTTGTCAATTAAAGTTAGCGTGTGATAGTGTGGCAATTAAAACATGCTATCTCTGAATTTCTGTTTCTCTTGTCTTTCCATGAGTATGGTGGAACTGTGGGTGTATGGACACGCCTTATTAAAGCCAACTAAAATAGATCTGTATTTGACATCAAACACTAAAATATGATGTAAAATGTTTGATTCATTGAAAGTATATCATGCTATTCAGCTTTATATAGTAAAGGAAGCTTATGATAGGGTAGCTATTAAATCATGCTTTCTCTGGTTTTTTGTTTTTCAATACACATTATTTTCTTGTCTTCCTGTTGTTAATTGGGAATTAGAGGTCACAACCACTATGTGCTTCTGCGCAATTATTTGCAAATTATCTAAAAATTCTAATTTTATTTTCAACTCAAAATCTATAAGGTTGTTATATTCTTTTAATTTAGTAGATAGCTATTACATCGATCTCCTGCCATCACCAAATCAATCTCCTGCCATTACCATTACTAGTTTTATAGCTGATACTTTTCTATTGTCAGTTTTCCTGTGGCCAGTTAATTTTTTCATTTTTATGATTTTATGATTCACCCCGGCACATGACTATGGCATTTTGTTTGACAAATTGAGTAAATATTTTTTATATATCTTATTTCAGAGTGAAGTTTGCTAGGTAGGTGTAGTTAATTAGATTTATTGCTAAACACTACTTCTGAAGTCTATTTTACATGCTTTTCCTATAAGTTCTAACATGCTGCAAGCTGATTTGCTTGGAACCTCAATATCTGATATGTGCTTCAATTTGGTAGATTGTAACTCTAGAAGATGCTGTTGAGGAAATTGTTGGTGAAATCTTTGATGAAAATGATTCAAAGGTAAAACTCGTTACCAATTCTTTGAAAACCTTGTTCATTTTCATCAGTTCCACCAGAAAACCATGCATTTCTGTGCCTTTTTGGTAAGCAAATATACAATAATCTTGCTTCTTAGAGGTTGCAAATGGTACTGCTGATTAGATATTGTAGAATGATTTTGTTTAATATGCACATCAGAATGCCTTTCTGCATTATTCTCATTCTAGTTCTGCCTATAAGGAATAACAATATCGAATGTTTAGGTATTTTGGCTTTTCCTCTTAGGTTGTCAACAGGAATTATCAACGGTTAAATGTGTTTGTTGTTATAACGATTTGCAAATTGCAAATTGCAAATTGATATTCCATTAAAATAAATTTCCTTTTCTTCTTTGGTTATTCAACAGGAGGAGATACAGAAAAAAACTGGGTACATTGTCATGCGAGCCGAGGGTATATTTGATGTGGATGCAAATACATCAATAGATCAGCTCTCTGAAGATTTGAACATCAAGATGCCAGAGGTCCGCTATTTTATAATATATGCAGCTTTTATACTTGGCTTATGAATGAAACAAAGTGGCAGGTTTAGCAAATGTGATGTAGTCTAATAACCTTGTATTTGGCTGGAGTTAATGCAACTTTCCATATTGCTATACCAGCATATGTTACAACACACAGAGCCATTTGTCATGAGTAATTTTATGAATCAACCCATAGAATAGCCAACTGAGTCTGAGATTTTTCCTCAAGTTGTAGAGCCTAGTCAAGCGGGTTTGCTTAGATGGTTCCCATAACGCTTGCTTGGTTAACTTTCATTATTACAGGGTCATCAATATGAGACAGTTTCAGGCTTTGTGTGTGAAGCATTTGGCTATATCCCAAGGACAGGTGAGAGTGTCAAGGTGGTTCTTGAAAGGGAAGATGAAGATGAAAATGACGAGTCTAATGGTGATAACCAGGAGGCAAAGGAGAAGTATCAAATTTTCAAACTCGAGGTAATTTTTTTTAATTTCTGGAAATCGTGTTTGTGTTTTCCATGCCTCCTCAAAAGTTGGAAAGGGTAAGAACAGGAAAGATTAGCGAGCCAGGTGCATCAAGGGTGCATATAATAACTAACTACAACAGAAATATCATCAATAAATTCTAGCTCTCGAATCTCAGTTGTTACTCAAATCAAGATATATATAATATAATCTATAGCATGAGCAAGACTCACTATCCACAAGCCCCGTACAACTCATTCCTTAGACTTTGTATAATACTAGGGGAATGGTATCTATATACGATATAAATGTCCCGACGTTTACTGCTTAGCAATGTAACTCTTAGCTCCAATATGCCAATTACACCATTAGTGCATCCAGCTTGTAGTATTGCTAAAATTCCCAGTCTCGGATATTTCTAGAGTCCACTCCACCAATGCCTTTGTTAGTATTTCTGTTGGGAATTTTTTTATTAGAAATGTTTTTAATACTTATTGGATAATTTGTGAGCGTGCTTACAAATTATGAACTTCTTAAAGATTTTGTAAGGCTTTTTTTTTTTTTTTTTGGGAACCAACTAAAGATTTCAAAGTGAAATATGCAATTTAAAGAATACAGGTATCTGAATTTCTTGATCCATTATTGGCATAGTGATTTCAAAGATGTTTGATAAAAGTGATCTTTTTATAGTATATATTGGGAAGGTGCAACATGGGCATGGGGTGATGAAGCACACGCAGGTTTGTGTGAGTTGGAGAAAAACATATCCCCAGGGTTATGGAAGAGATGGATAAAATATGGAAGAATGTGACCACGATGAACATTGAAAAATGTGTCTTGTACCATCCTTATTGATCATATTAAGATGATAATCTCAGAGCTCCTTCAATATGGATTTACTTTCTTTTTTTTTGGGGGGGGGGGGGAGAATACGGATTTACTGTCGTTTCTGTATTCTCCGTTGCTCTCCTGCAACGTGCAGAGTACATGCAAGCTTATTGTTTTATTTTCCCCCCAGATACTAGCAGGAAATGCTAGAAAAGTGAGCGCTGTTCGGTTTGAACGAATAAACAATGAAGAAGAAATGTTGGAGAGCAAGGAAGTAACTAGGCTGGTCCCAAAAATCATGAAGAGAAGATGGAATGATGAAGAAGATTCGGATAGCGCGGAATATGATGGAGAAGCATTCTCAGAGAGACCCCAGGACAGCCTATCTGATGAAGTTGAACATGAAGCCAAAAATGCTCATGACCGTTCGTGATTTGTTTGCTTGTTTGTTTTTGGGGGGCTTTGTGCTATTCTTGCAACATCATAAAATGATGTGAAGATTGGGGGGAGAGAGAGACTTGAAAAGAATGAGAATAATTCATTGGATAATAGGGAGATTAGTGGGATGAGATGCATTTGCATCGTCGGCTTTATTTGCGGCTTGTATTTTCTTCCTCTATAATAAAAGGGAAGTATTTCATTCAAAAGAAACTGTACAGATAAAAACGAGGAAGCCTACAGTAGAAGGTGCTGGAATTTATTTCATTTCCAATTTCCATTACTGCTAATCAGAATTGGCCAAAAAAGAAAAAATTACTGCTAATCAGAAATAGACTTGAGATGCTCTGGTTCAGACACTACTTCGAAGGAAATAAATTTATTTTCCCCCTTTTACTTGGACGATCTAAACCCCCTCTCCGATTCTCACGCGTGCGCGTGCATGCACTCTTTTTTTTTTTTTTTTTTTAAATTTTGGAAATAGGAGGCAAGCCTAGGCCTAAAGAAGTCTCGCATGAGACAAAGTAAAATTTAGATGTAGGAATCAGGGCTGGCCTGACCCTCCAGGGCTGACCCTTCAGAACTGGCGGGTTTAAAAAGGTTGGCTTTTTAGGGTTGAAATTTTAAAAATATTCTAATTTGCTAGGCTCGACCCTTAAGCTAACGAGTTCAGGATCGGTCTGCGGGTTTTTGGCCCATTTAAGAAAAACTATCATTTTTTATATTTCTGATATTTTTTATCAAAAAAATGAAAATAAACCAATAAAATTGTAAATAAAAGACATAAACATTAATAAAATTAAGTTACAAATATAAAATATCATCATATATAAATATCCATCAATATCCAAGAATATCTAAAACATTTATTAACAAGATAACAACATCTAAAAGTTTTATTTATAGTGCAATTGTGCAATAAATAAATACTATCATTAATCTTTTAAAACTTCATCATCACTATAATTAATGACTCTTCTTTATAAGTATGCTTTTTTTTCATAACAAAAATATCAAATTTTTCTTCTTTATAGGAATTTTACTTTTAAATTTTACAATCTAGCTATTATTTTACTTTAATGTGAGAAGCATTGTTGTCGAAACTCATAAATTTCTAATTCAAATTATAGAATCACAAGTTATATAAGTATAAAAATACTCCATTATCAAATATATATATAGTTTAAAAATATCAACGCATATAATCTAAATTAAATCATTATTAAAGTCAAATTAACCCATTTTTTAAAAATTTAATTGGATAAATTATTGTCTAAAACTAAATAAATCAAATCATTCTATAAAATTTAATTTTAAAATGATAATAATAACTAAATATTTAAAATATTATTAACAATGTAAAAAATTAATAATATTAGAATTACATAAAAAATTTTAAAAAACAAAAAAAATTATAAAAGGACCTAAACAGGCCGGTCCTTTTAAACCCTCAACCTTTCAGGGCTTGTTTTCCATTTGAGGGGAAAAATTTCAAGTCCAGTCCTCATAATTTCAGGGCCTAAAAGGGCTGGCCTGATGGGCTTAATCCGTTTTCCCGACTCTAAATTAAAATTACAGTAAAAGCACAAAGAGCCAGGCGAGAAGGCTATTGGTCTCTCTGAATATCTTCTGAGAACATGTGCCAGCATCCATTTGGTACTTCTAGAAATAAGATAAGCTCCTCTGAACTTGCGTGTCCCCTTCACACAAGGAAATCTACACACCTCAAGTTCTCTCTGCACGTATGTCTAAGCTCTGTCTCTCCATTTTGCAGTAGGAGGTTTCTAACCTCTCGGACTGTACTGCTCATGGAGTGATCTGTTGCATAGTCTCTTGTGAGCATGTTAAAAACGTCCAGAGAGTCAGAATATATCAGAGTTTTCTGGAATTCCAATTTATGTTCGAGCTCCAGCCCGTGTTTGATCGCCAGTAGCTCAGCTTCTCTTGACAGAACATATACCCAGAGATTTTGTGAATCCCATGATCCATTGTCCTTCATGGTTCCGAATTAATCCTCCGCATGCCGCTTGTTGTCCGTATCTTACCGAGCCATCAACATTGATTTGAACTGCGTCCCGTGGTGGCGGTGTCCATCTTGGTTCTTGATCCTCCACCTCCTTATATACTTGACGATAGAGATCATTGTTTGTCACTTGTTCCATGATGAGATAAGAACATTGGTGCACAAGATCCAACGTAGATCGCGTGGTTCCTTCAAAGACATATTGGCATCTGGAAGTCCATAGAATCCAGCAACCCAAGCTAAATACTCTGTTCCAAGGATTGTTATGAAGAGATTTTTTTCCCGGGCTATTTCAAGTGTTCCACTTGAGCCACACCTGCAAATTACCAGAAAAGAAACTAGAAGGTTGCTTTCCTTTAACAACTATTTTTTTTTTTTCCGGCCTGATGCTTTCCTTTAACAACTAAAGACTCGAAACATTTGTTTTGGCGGCCATTTTAAAGACAAGTTTTGAAAGGAAAGCCTTGTGTTGAGCTTCCATACTTATATGGCTACATCCCTCCATTAGCCATAGATTGTCAATGTGCGGCTTGTGCTTGAAACTCATGAAAACTTCATCCCCTCTCTTTTGTGGTGAAAATGATACTCCCTCCTTTTTTTTTTTTTGGGTCAAAAGATACTCCCTTCTATTTTAAATTTAAAAGCCAGTTAGGAAATTTATTTTAATTATAATTGAAAGATCTCAATTCATTTTAGCTTTCAAATTTATAATTTTTTTCTAAATTATTCTCATTGATTGTATGTATTATAAGTGTTTTTATCAAAAGTAATTCCAATGTAAATGATTAAATAGGATATTTTTTTTATTAAAAGTAATTCCAATGTAAATGATTAAACAGGATATTTTAAAAAACATTAATACATTTATTACAGATAACTAACTTTATTAATCTTCTTAATTTTTATAAATTAACTATTTAATTTTTACATTTAGTACCAAAGTCCGAGGGTATTGTTTTTGTCAAAGGGCAAAGTGTAATTCGCTGTCCTCACCACGCGGTTCCGTAGAGGCCCCAAAGTTCAAGCTGAACTATGAAGTGTGTTCTCCTATTTGGGGCCCATTTTGACCATGGTAAAATGACAAAATAAAGCCCATTATTTTAAAATATGGGAACTTAGTGTAATTTTAACAAAATTAGTTTTACCAGGAGTTGAATCTAACAAAAAAATTTAGTCCCTTACAATATAGAAAGCAACATTTGAATCTTTATTAGGAGAGGTGTTAACATTTAGTATCCAACAGTGCTTCGAATATGATTGCCTCTAATAAAAGAATACTTATATGTAACAAAAAAAAAGTTTTATTAACAAAATTTTACCCCCCCCCCCAATTTGAAAAAAGCAAGATCTCATACATGCTATGCATTAAATTGGGAGGAAGTTGCCATGAATATAAATTTTCGGTTGCAAAAAACAAAAGTTAGGAAATTATATTATGATAACGACATATAATTTTTAAGAAAATGAATTACTAATTTATTAAAAAATATAAGCACAAGCTATATGCATGGCTAGCATCTCATAAGCATCGGGCCATTACAAAAGAGAGTTCACTTCTCATATATGGGATACGTAAACACGAACATAAGAAAAAATAAATTATCAAATATATATAACTAATTATGAACTGTACACCGTCTGGCCATCGTAAAATATTTCATATATACGTAATCTTCTCTAAACCACACGATGCTTATATTGCTTCAATGGGAACACTTGATTTGACTAATTAGTTAAAAACTTACAAAATAATATTAATTATTTATTATAATCTTATAATTCACTATATGTACCGATCCATAATTATGGGTTCACTGTGCTTTGCCCTAGTTAACAATATATAAGTCAAGTCAACTATTTATGAATGAAAAGTCAAGACTGTGCAGCATCAAATATATGAAACTTCTAAGTCATGATCTGAGTGCATTATGCGTTGAAAATTTTACGCACATGTAATGCACATGATAATGATATGCAATATCCTTTAGAACTAAGCATTATGGATAAACAAAATTACAAAAAAAAGCATTATTGATAAAAATAAATTCTTGATACCAAATACAGTTATGGGGAGAGATAAGAAATTTGATAAAGGTTTCAAATTCAAGCCACATGAATTTGGAGAAAATTTTTTGATGAAACTTTCATTCAGTTAGAATTGACCGAATTCATGAATTGGTCATTACTTCCTCCCGTCCTCTTTATACTATCTTCGATTTTTAATATAAAAATTTGTTTAATTTTCAATTTGATCATAAATATAAGACATCCGATCTATTTTGTCTTTCATATATATTTATTTTTTTAAAAAATAATTCTTGTAATAGTTGCACATATTAAAGGTTTCATCAAATAGTTATTTTAGCTAATATACATAATTAGTAAGGGTATTTTATGAAAGACTATAAATATTCATAACAAATAACTAACTTGACTAATTTCTTTAATCTTTCTAAATTAGTCAACTAAATCTTATATTAAGGACCGGAGGTAACATACTTTAATTTTCCTAAATGGGTTTCATCATTTTTATAAGTTATATTTTGGATGTTGGAACATTTAATACTTTTTTTTTAAAACTTTTATCCCTGATGAATGATATATCTATCTCATCTCCTTTTCCATGCATCCCTAGAAAATAAGTTGTCTTTTCACACATTTACAAACACAATCAAAGAGTAGAAAGTGTAGTACTTAATACTAGATGGTATGTCAAAAGGGATAAAGTTCTTATTAATTATTATTATTGAGTTTATATATATTTTCAGTAATGCAAATTAAGAAAATAAAGCATTAATGAAGTATAGATTTTAATGAACAAATCAAGAAATAAAACTCAAAATATCCTAACAAGGCAATAAGACTGAACGAGATATTTATGTTAGCTTGAACACAAAATCCTATTAAAACAATTCTGTTTAAAGCATGCTTAGGTATTAAATATGGATATCTTTTTTTTTTTTGGTTACAACAGGGCGGGATCGAACCTGCAATACATGCACCCAACACACACACGCATGCCACTCGGCCAACTGCTAGTGGCAAATATGGATATCTTTTCAAACAAATAATTGAGCACTTGTTTGTTATATTGTAAAAGATTAACTCTTTTTATTAGATCCAACTTTTGTTGGTTGATGCTCTATGAATTTAAATCAAAGAAAATTATGAAACAAAACAATACACAAAAAATAAAATTTATAATAACTCAAACAAATACCAAATTATAAAACAATTTGAAATTTTGGCATCTTTTAATTCTTCAACATACCAGAAAAATGTGTATAGTTAAATTAAATAGAGCATTTATTTCCTGGCACAAAAATTGTAAGCCATGGTTACTCCATCCGTTGCCATGCTCATAACTTGCAATACCATTAAAGGTTGATTAGTTATTATATATTATATAATTAACATTATTAACATATTTATTTAATTAGAAAAATCAGATTGAGATCCATTAAATAATATGAAGAAAGATATGGGAAATCAAATTGATGATGTCACTTAACTATTTCGTCACCCACGTTAATATGAACTATGCCATCCAGCCATGCCTGCATGTCTTAGGGAGCTAGGGTATGATCTTGCAGCTCAATGCTATTATTATGATTACATTATGTGATAATTATAAAATAACAAAATCTGAGGCTCTCACATTATTGTTTGACTTTTTTTTTTTTTATGTTAAAGTTCATTAGTAATATAATTCTCCGATCCTTAATATAAAAATTATTTAAATAAATTAACAATAAATAAATTATTTAATTCTAATAAATTTGACCTAATTTTCCTACAATAATTGTATATAACATTAGATTATATTAGTTTATAAGTAATACTACCTCTGGTCTTTAATATAAGATCTCGTTTAATTTTTATTTTGGTGCTAATTATAAGACCTCAATCCACTTTGTCTCTCATATTTATGCATTTTTTTAAGATAGTCTCCCTAATAATGATGGTTCTAGCTAATAAACTTGATTAGTGAGATATTTTAGAAAAAGAACACCTATTTATCACAAATAACTAACTTAACCTATTTTCTTAATCTCCTCAAATTAGTTAACTGGCTCTTATAATTAGAATTGGAGGTAAGTATAAATTAGCTTGGAAGAAAATGATAAATATGAGAGAAAATATCGATTAAGATATTATACATAGAATCCAAAGTAAATTATCAACTAACTTCTATATTTAAGACTAGAAGAGTATCTTTTTAAACATCTATAAAAATATGTCTTTTATTATCATATATGTATAACAAATTTTTTAAGTTTAAAATAGTTTAAATATGATAGTTGGGTTTGTTTTGTAACATTAAAAGGTTAAAAAATATTTAGTTGAACTGAAATTCAGAAACACATTCAATTTTTTCTTCCTCTTGTATTTTTTTTTCGCCAACATGAAATACTTCATTCAAGAAACTTAAATACAAGAGTATAGGATTCAACATTTGAATTAATGATTAGAGTCGATAAAATAAGTTGGTTTACTTTTTGTTTTTTGCAACTTTTATTTTACCTTTAAGAAAAAAGTTTCTTTATCTTACACTTAATTTAAACGTAATTTTGTTTGATGTGAGGAACATGGTTTCATATTTAATTTCTTACTTTCTTTATTAATTTTATTTTTTATATGTTAATAAAATAATGTTGTAAAAATTTATATATTTATATTTACAAGTTTTGGAGTTAATTTAACTTTATAACTTTATGAAAAACATAAAAAAAAAACATAAAAGAATTATCATTTCTTAACCTATGATTGGTGTGAAGGAATTGGATGAGAGAAAAAATTTTAATGAGTTTGATTTAAAAAATTGAAATCGTAGGGTTATAAAATTCAGATAAAAAGAAGATATAAACTAAAAGAGCAATAAGAATTAATTAGAAGTTTTTAACCTTGTTTCTTTAATTTTTTTACATCGAGCTTATTAAAACTTATCCTCTCTTTCCATTCCTTCTCTTTTTCTCATACGAAACAGACCTTTAAGAAGCATGTTTCTAACTTTGAATGTGAACTATAAATCAAAATATCAAAACATTAATTAAGGACTTATTTGAAATAGTTATAAATAATTTTTCAAGTAAGCATATGAGGAGAGTTTCGTCTCGACATAAAAGTGCTTATAAATACTTAAAATAAATAGATGCAAATAAGTCCTAAAACAAGATCAAACGTAATTATTGAAATGAAGAGCAAGAAAATAAGGATAGCTCTAATATCATGTACACATATATAAAAGTCTTAAAAAACATAATTATTTTGCTGGTAAAAAAAAAACACATAATTATTCCAATTTAGTGGTAAGACACGGCCGAATAAAAGTACAAATCAAATCAAACGTGATCCTTCAATATTAGATATTGAGATTGCTCGTATAATAATTATGAAATGGTGCTCTTATTCGTGGTCCTCTTCTAGTGGACCCAATCCTACTAGCTTTGCATATTTGAGGCGGCTCCTCAATGCCTTAGTCAGTTCGGTTGAATCAACTCCTTCTCCAATTATTACCATTTTATCCTTCTCTCCCCTTTCCAATGTGACCGACAACACACCTACATACACATGTAAAATTCGGGGGGAAAAAAATCATACATCTCTAGAAAGGAAGATGACTTAGTGGAATAATTTATAACTAACAAATCTACACAGGCTATATTATGCGCAGAAATAATCAGAAAAAAAAGGAGGATGGGAATAATTTATAACTAATAAACACACCTTTGTGATGTAAAAGACGTCCCAAAAGAATCAATACATGCGTAAAAGTTATATTAATATGAAAAATTATTGTTACAATATATAATTATAAATAATCTCTTGACTTGGCAAATACTTTAAAGCAAAAAAAGAAAAGAAAAGAGTGAATAGTAGTAATTAAGGATTTTTATAAACATAATAATGTGCAATGAGGACTTTCAAATTGTGAATTGCAATGTTCTAGTTGTAAATAGATTCTCTACTTAGTTTGTAGTAATTCCCTCACAGAATCTTTAATTGTTATTCTCCAAAAGAAAAAAGGCAATATCTTCTGTTTTAGATATGGGTGATAGTTGAGGAGTTTATTTTCTAAACTTGTAATTTTTTCTCAAAGTATTTCTACTAATTGAATATGTTAAAAAGGTTTACATTAGTGAGGATAATTTCTAATGCCAATTATTAAAATGGTATTTTAAAAAAATCAACATGTATTTTTTATGAATAGCTAATTAAATTAATTTTTTGTAATCGCTAGAAATTAATTATCTAACGCCTACGTTTAAAATAACAAGAAGAAGTAAAAAGCTAATAAATCACTCACCAATTGCGGCAGAGGCTATGGTCAACGCCCTTGTTCTCCATCTTTCCTTGCTCAATGGAACCTCTATCACAATCCTTTGTTTCTTCACAAGGTTGAGCATTGATTTCATTAATTTGAATCACATATAGGCTTTCCTAGCGAGTTATTAACTACGCATAAATATAAGAGTAAAGCACATCTACTTCTCTTGAATTTCAATGAAATTATATATATTTAAAACTTACAAAGATTGTCCATAAAAACAAAAAAGAAATCAATTACACAAGTTACTCCCAAGTTTTCCCCCTAAAATTATATTGATATCTGTTCTATTTCAAGAAAAGGTTTGCATATATTTTGAAAAAGATAGAAGAATAATATTGGCAAAAGAAATAGAACATGAACCATTCTATAATAATATATATTATTAATATATGCACAGTATAAATTGTTATATATATGTAAAAATATATTTGGATATTTAAATTAATAATTTGATATAAACATGTGTAGTCGTATAACACTAATTTCGATAAGGGATCGAACTGGCTTACCACCATATAGCTAGCCTCTTTCACTCTTCAAAAACCAAGTTGTGGAATCACAGAGAGATTGATGAGTAGTGGAATTTGAAGAAGAATACAATCCGCTTTAATAGAACTTATATGTGTATATATAAGGTAGCTAGCTTGAATGAGAAAATTTCAGTTGACTAAATGGAAATAGCATTAAAATATAGACAACTAAACGCAACGATCCACATATTATGCATTCAGCGTATTTTACCCTAATTAACAAATTTATTAATTAGTTAAGTCAATTGTTGCTTAATTGTAATGAAGTCAAGGTCACGTAATAATAATATGCAACTTGGTTGATCAGCAGCCAAGTGCTGAAAATTTTGTTCCGCGTATTGCCATGCACCTGCAATGCCCTTTAAACCGGTTAAAATGAGTTCTTCGAATTGGACCTGGGACCGGTATGAGAGGGAGATATAAAAAAACAAAAAGCAGTTTAAAAATTTGGCACTTTTTAAACCGGTTGTACAACCAGTTTAGAAATCCTAGTTACTACCTCTATTTCTTAACATAAGATGTAGATAATTAATTTAAAAAAATTGAAAAAAATAGCTTTTATAACAAATATATATTAACTTTTCTAAATTATTCTCTTTAATCATGTGCATTAAAATTATTACTGGGTGGAAACTCCTTACAATCAATAGGAGATATTTTAAAGAAAAAATTATAAATTTGGCAGAGAGAGGTGTAAAATCTTATATATTTAGAATTAAATCTAACCTCCAATTAACTTTTAAATTAAGAATCAGAGGAAGTAAAACATAAAAGCAAAAAAGGGAATAAAGTGAACAAAACTACATTCAAAAAGAGAAATTAATCTGCATGATCCTGGAAGTAAACGCTCAGAAAGTCAAGAAAACAAGTTCTTTTCCTTTTCCCTGAAAAAAAAATCAGTAGCATGCGATGATGAATTACTCGACTGAGGATATGTCGTCCCTTTACGTTAAAACATTATTGAGTGTATCAATCTCAGCCTCCATATCAGATTCATTGACTGCTTCTCTGAAGATTGAAGCAGACAGCCATTTGAATAGAACTGCCTACCTTTAATTAAACGATGCCATTGAATGGCCAAAAATCCTTAGGGTGTGTTTGGATGAAACCAAACCGTGGTTTGGAAAAGTGATTCTGGAGAATAGATTCTGGGGAAAATAGATTCTGTGAAGAATAGATTTTGTAAAAAAGTGATTCTGAGAAGTGAGAATGTTTGGATAGTTGTTATCAAAAACACTTTTTATATATACAAATTACTAAAAAAAAGACATAAGTTAATATGATAATTACAGAAAAAATAGATTTTATGATATATTTTAATTTGAAGGAATAAAATTGTTAATAATATGTTTTTTACCAACATAATTAATAATACATAAGATAATATAATTAATAAATAATTAATGTGTATATATATTTATAAAATATAAGATTAAATATATTTATAAAAAATATGTTTATAAAAAAAATAACAAGATACATATCATATAGGCCCTCACACTCTCCCTTTTTTCTCCAAAAGCAAAAAAATTTTGCTTTTTCCAAAACCATGGTTTTGGAGTCAAAACCATGGTTTTGACCCAAAACCATGGTTTTGGTTTTTAGAGGGGGTGTTTGGGTGACTAAATCCCCAAACCATGGTTTGGGTCCCCAAACCATGGTTTGGGGTGTCACCCAAACAGACCCTTAGTAGATGTGGGAACTTGCATATAGTAGGGTGTCTGAAGGATATTACACAAGGACAGCGTCAAGCTCTTACATTGCATAAATCTTCTCTAAATAACAAAGAATTTCACAGTTGTGACACGATATTACATGGTGAAGATCAACAAAGATTGATTCAGTTGATATTGATAAGGATTGAGCCTATAATCTAGAAATGTGCAGGTCCAAATTCTTGTATTAGTAATGAAGCTTATTTGGACCCTGAAGAAACCCCAGAACTTAATTCATATAAGCTAGAACAATGGGGGAAAACAAAGGATGCACCAAAAATAATAGTCATAAAACAAAGCAAAGGACAAGAAATAACATCAATAACAAAAGCTAATGTTATGCATCTTTTATTTTTCGGCCGGTAATGTTATGCATCTAAAAGCAAACATAGACATTTAAGTCAGGCCATCATTGTAGCAGAACAGCATATTTAATTGGGTCCACCTCAGATAAAAAAGGAAACGAATTTCCTTTTTGTTTAATTAATATTCATAGTTCCCAACTCTTTGTTATGAAAAGCAACTCAATTGCTCCAATTTTAGAAACGAGCTAGACTAAGCGGCAAGCATGCTGGCTCATCAATCAGACTGAACTTTCTAAGCTAATCCCAATAACAATGACCAGACTTAAAAAAACATAAAAATAAAAATCCTATGTTTGTGCATATACCCAGTGATATCATACTTCTGCTTTAGCATTTCAATAACATAAGGCCAAAGAAAAGAACCGTCTTCAAATAGATTATATGTTTTTGTAATTATTGTAAATAATTCTATTCAGAGCTCATTTCTATCATACAAGCGTGAAGCATTGTTGATTGTTAATAGCTGAACATCATTTCTTTAAAGGAGAAAAAGATATTCTCGTGGTGCTAATAACTGTGCAACTCACATGACATTTAGCATCATTTTCCAAGAGAAGAAATAGCCAACACAAATGTGGCAAATGAATTTGTGACTATCAATTCAGTCCACTCTTAGTCTCATGTATCATATATAAATCAGTATCCTTAGACCATTTTAAAACCAACAAATGCTTTTTTGCCATGACAACCTAGACTGAATTCTGAATTACAAAACGCATGACCTAGCATTCAGATCAGAAGATCCCACCAGGCAGAGACTAAGAATGGTTTTAATTCCATAATCTGCTGAAGGTTTTCTATCATGACATTGCAGGAAGTCATAGAACTAAACAGCATGATATTCCAAGCAGAGGAAGCACCGATTCATCAATTCAAACAACGTAGTTTGGTAGAGGTTTTTTTCAATGAGGCACCTCACCATAGAATCAAAAGGAAAACACCAAATTATATGACAATTTTACAGGTGAATTATGCAGGAGAGCTAAAACACTAGTTATTAATTAAATCCCTCAAAAGGGTCTCATGAAAACAATGCCCATCTGGATTGATTAAAAATAAAACAATCTTAAATTTTCTCTGCACAAAAGTCTTAAGCATACAAGGTTTACAATGATATATAACCAAAACTAATGATAAAGCATGTAGATGTGTCAGATGCAGAAATTAATAAGAGACGTCTCTAACACATTCAAATATTTTGATCAACTTATCACCTATTAAGTTATGTACAATAAGCACCCAGTCCCAAGTGCTTGAAACACCATATTAGTAAGACCACCCATAAAACAAAAATGCAGAAATGAATGGCTTAACAGTGTCCATTCATTCATTTGTACCTGCACATGCAATGTTTCTTCAGCCTACATATTAAGTTTAGCTGTACATCACAATTTGATCCTATTCCCTCCTATCCTTCTGTTATGTCCAATGTTCCAAAGATGTTGGAATAAAAATACCCTTCCAATGATTAAACAAGATCAGGGTTCCATGTGAGCTGCCAATCAGTCATTCTCCGTAACGATCTAGCCATATGCTCATTTGAAGCACGAATGTGAAGTAATCTGTTTTGCATATCTCTAAATGAAGGAACACTAATTGCATCAGATACTCTATCACAGTACAAAGGATCCTCAGCAAAGTTGACAAGAGCCTCAGCAGCATTATCCCTTACTTCCTCCAACTCATCATGCAGCATCATTTCGATGAGAATTGGGATTGCCCCTGCTTCAGCAAGTGCCATTCTATCTGCCTCATCATAGCTCAGTTGAGCACATGCCCCAGAGACGTTCTGCTTTATCTCTTCATTTTCACTCTCCAGTCGCTCAACCAGAATTGGAATCACACCTGACTCCCGGACCATAGATGTTGCGTGCTTGTAACTTGCCAGATCCCATAACACATCAGCAGCAGAAGCCTTTGATTCATCATCACCTTCTCTAAGAATTCTCACCAAGTGCCTGGTGATTTCAACAGCATTCTCCTCAGCAACAGCCAATATACAAAATACGTCCTCAGCAATCTCCTTACCAGAAGGGTCAGGTCCTTGAAGAAGCTCAGCATAGAGACTGATAATCCCAGATTGACCAACTAATCTACTATAATCAATATGAGCAGAGATCACACCAAGCGCATTACCGGCCACAAGTTTCATGATGTGGTCTCCATCACGAAGACAGTCAACAAGTACTGGAATCACTCCTAGTTCAACTAGTGTACGCCTGGCCCGTCTTGGGACACCAAGTAACCCGATTGCTTGACAAGCTCTTTCCCGAGAAACCATGCTACCACAGCTAGCAGCCTCCACAAGAAATTTAAGACTTCCTAATCTAGTGAGTGCCCTCCTAACATCCCTCAGCAATGCTAATGCACTCAAAATTTCCAACAGGTAAAGTCTAACATCATCTGTATAAGAATTTAACAAACTAATGATAATTTCTACGCCTTCATTACCAGCGACAACTGCACGACTTGAATTACAGAAAGTAACAAGAACGAGCAAACATTTTATCAGGACTACTTGAAACTCGCCATTAGAATGTGACAACCACCATAACAAAGGATTTGCTCCATCAAGTCTACCTATTTCCTTTGCCAACCCACCATCACCTCTACAAGCTATACATTTTAAGCAATAAGCAGAAGCCTTTTGAAGAGAACAGTCTGAATTAACTGAATGGTAGTCATCGAGATTCTCAATGAGATGGGGTATAATGCGAACTAATAAACCCTCAGGGGCATGTTTAGAGAGACGGGCTAGCTTCGTCATGGCTTTTATTTGCATAGTCTCAGTACCCGAGCACATCACCGTTTCATACTGACTCAGAGCTTGTTCCCAATTTATAATAGATTCATCAATACTTTCAATGTCCGAGTGACTCATTTCAGAGAATCGAAACCTGAAGTTATTTAAACAAAATGAGCTTCGCACTTTACAGTTTGAAATAAAGAGAAAAGCTATTACATTATTATTGTGAAACAATTTCAATACAGCTATTCACACATCAGAAATGGAAGAAGAACAAGGACGAGTAACTAATGATACAGACAGAAACAAGAAATGATTAGAACCAAAAGGCGATAAATTCAAATACCCCTTGTGGAGGAGCCGCTGAACTTGAGAGAAAGGCAATGGAATCGAACAATCAGTGAGATGTCTCAAAGACAACGAAGACTGACTGGTTTGCGTGGACACTTCAACCGCCAACTTGACAGGAACGGAAGCCCCGAGGAACGCCTGGTTGGGTCGGTGATGCGGCTCAAGGCATGATTAACTATTGGCTGGCTTTAAGAAATGATTACTTCACCTTCTAGTCGATATTGCAAGGTACTTCCAATCATTTCATCAAGATTAATGAATAACACTGAAGTTATTAATTTTATCCATTTAATTTAAATTTATTCATGTTTCATATCATGAGTTACATTCAATAATAAAATGTTACTCTTCTGATCTTATTTATAGAGTAGAGAGAAAAGATTTTTTTGATCATATTTACAGGGCACAGAGAGAAATTTTTTATATAAATATACAATTTTACCATTTATTTATTATTGTATTGATTTTGTTTACATAAGGTATAATGTGTATTGAATAGTCCGGTCAAAAAAAAAAAGTGTATTGAATAGTAATAAAATTGGAAAGTTGCTGAATTTTAAATTAGAGTTAATGAATTTTAAAGTTTTTATTGGTCTATATGAAATATGTTAGAAATGACTTATAAATAGAAGGGTTAAGATGTGCCCAGCACCTCGAACTGTTTTTTCCAAGTATGCCCAGTATTCTAAAGTAATTTTCGGTGTATTTAGTGTCCCAAACTAATTAAAATGGTGCATCCATATCCCGGGCTAATAGAAAAGTTAAGTTTGACCGTTACTTTGCTGACTCAACCGAAGGTTGACTGGAAAATCCAACGTGGCGGATACGCAGGCGTTTGATGTGTATTATTTTGACGGCTTAAGGTATGCCCAGCATTCCAAACTATTTTTCCAGGTGCGCCTAGTGTCCTAAAATAATTTTTTGTGCATCCAGTGTCCCAAACTAGTTGAAACGATGCGTCCACATCCTAGGCTAATAGAAAAGTCTCATTTGACCATTACTTTGCTGACATAAATCAAAATATTTTTCTTTGGTATTGAATGCACTAAAAATATTTTTTTTAACCCTAAATAGAACCATATGAGTAACTTGTATCCAGCACATTAAAATATCTTTTTGTCTTAGTACTGAATACACTAAAAAACATTTTTGGGTGCTAAACCTAAAAAAAAAAAGTTAATTGCTTAGTGCATCAAAAATATTTTAAAGTGCTGAAAGCATTTTAGAAAAAAAACTTCGAGATGCTAGATGCATCGCAAAATACTTTAGGATGTTGGATATATTTGAGAAAATACTTCGAGGTGCTAGATACATCGTGACCCTTCAATAGAGATATCTAATATAAATAATTTTAACATACGTAATTAATACCCCTCTTAATGGTTTATGCTAGTAACATCAATTTCTTTTAAAAGGTACTACTCATATCTTCTTATTTACAAGGTAGAAAGGGGGAAAAAAAATCTTTTAGTCCTATTTATAAGTCTTGCCATTCAACCTCACGTAAATGCATAATTTTATCATTCATTCATTGTTACATTGACTTTATTCTCATTCGTATAATATAAATTTATTAAGAATGAAGTTGGAAGTAACTTATAAATATCACCATAAAAGTATTTTATAATAAGCACACCACATGATATGTATAGGTTAAGGCTCTTAATTATCTCGAAAATATTCATGAAGAGATACTCATCATTTGGTAGTTTTTTTATTCCTCAGATATACCCAAAAAGTTTTATTTTATAATATTTCTACTTTGAACTATCATCCACCATTAAGCTTGATTATTAAAGACTATGTTGAAACTGCATAATTTAATGATCAAACTTAACGGTAACTAATGGCTAGGGTATATTTGAAATAGACTTCCTAAATAGACCAATAAACTTAACTTTTTCATAGTAACTTCAGAATATAACTTTTTATAACCAAACCATGCTAACAATAAATTCAAATTATATCACAATCATATAAACTAACTAATTATATAGTAATGTTATTTGTGTTAGAAAAAAGCAACACCAAATCATATATCTTATCATAAATAAAAGAACTTTTCTCAATTCATTCAAATGCAAACCATGTAAGAAAGGATCAATTTCATCTAATATAGTTATAAAACAACATATTGTATAGCTCATAAATCAAAATAGTAAGAATTAAGTTTTAATTCAAATTTTATAATAAATTCATAATAAACAAATCACATGCGATACTAGGCCTTTGGCCAACTACCAGCATGCATATCACAAAAGTATAAATCAAAGGACATGAAAATATAATAGTGCATGAATCAATTAAACACAATTTGTCCTAGGGTAGCTAATGTAGCTTTACTCCTCCTAAACCTTTCCTGATGTCCCTCCTCTAAAACTTTTACCTAAAAAATGTTAAATAAGAGGGATGAGACAATGTTTCAGTAACTAAATTCTTATCTATCACACACACTAGCATGGGATAACAAGGTGTTAAGTGGGATATATAGAATTAATAAACAAATAATCATTTATTTAATGGTTAAATTCACAATGAAAATCAGATAATTTAGCTAGTCTCATACAGCCAACAATATCATAAGGGATAACATACTTTTCATTTATCCAAAAGATATAAATATCAATGATGATTCCATGTTATATGCAATCCATGAAGTCAAATCCACCTTTTTATCCTCTTTATTTTTGCCAATCGGACCCATGGGCTAAGTTCTTTCTATTTAATTAGCTACTCTCATAAGCTCACCACACAAGTAATGTGGACCAGCCAAAAACCACAAAACACTAAGTGGATCATGGGTGCCTCTTGAAAAACTAATGGGGTATTGCAATCCCTTAAAGAATTAGTGGGATAATAATAGTAGCTAACCATAGAGTTTTGTATAGAGGCCAATACTACGTGGCAAGTATATAGATCTCAATAACTTCAATTATCTCCTCCACAACCAATCCCAAATGCACATGATTCAAAATATTCAAGTGATTATACAAATATAGAAACATAACTCATTGAAACTTTGACTCACGTATCATATTCTAAAGATCAATTATTTTCAAACTCACTTTATTCAATTCCCTTCAAAACAGTATCTCACAAGACAGTTTATGCAAATAAAACTTTCATACAAAAGAATTCAATTGTAAAAACCACTCACCAACATATACCAAAACATGCGATAGATGGAAATTTAGTTACTCGATCTCTTAGCTAACAATCAAATACAAATAAGACCCAAACTCGAAAATGCCACAATAGACTTTATATCTACAAATGAAATTAAAACGTTATCTCTATAATATTAGAGTAAACCATTTATAAATTTCTAACCTCTAACTCCTCCTCTAAAACCTTCAACTCTTACTTAGAATTTTAGCTTGAAAGGGTTTTTTAAGGTTTGGAGTAAGAACATATATATGAGGATTTAGATTCAATTCCTAGGTTCCTTTAACTTATATTATTCTTTAATTATTAAATTACATCATTAGAATCACCAAATTCACAATCTAGATAGAAAACTCCAAATTTATAGCCCATGTTCTATCCTCAAAGAACTCAAACAAATAGATCTAATGTGAGTTAAGTTATTCTCACTATAGGAGTCTAATTATTGATTCCACTATTGAATTTAACATTTTAGATGTCACAAATTAATTTCCTAAATTTTGGTTTGATCCAACAGTGAACAAATTTACAAACGATAATTTACTATTTAAAGTTATATCTACAAAATCTAAAAAAATGTATTCAAAGTGTACATAATAACTCATAACCTAGAGATTAGATTGATGATCTAACTGTTGAAATGGGCAAGTGTGAAGTCTTGAACTAGCTGACCAAATTTAGCTCGATCCAACGATTCACAGACTCATAAATAGCACTTTACTGAAATTATTTCAGTTTTGTGTGAACATTATTCAACTTATTTTTAACTCTTCCCTACTACCAACTATATATAGGCTCTTAGATCACCATCTTTTCATTGTTTAGTCAATGTAGAACTTCTCAGCATTGTTGTTTTATCTATCTTTCCATCATTTAGTTGATGTGGGACTTCTCAGCATTGTTATTTTATTCATTTATTCACACACACATGCACACACACACACACATATATATATATATGTTCATACGTATACACATATACATATTATTATAATTATTTTAGTTGCTTGTATATATAGATTTAACCTCTGCCTATTCAATCTTAATAAAAACTTACTTAAGTCTTGGGGATATGAAGATTAGGATGTTACAATATTTGCTACAAAGATAAACTTCCAAAATATTTAAGAGCAAAAAAATTTCTAGGTGTTGGGTGCTCCTTTATGGGTAATTTCAGGATATTTAAGCACCTTAACCCTATATATTTTAAATAGACAATACCATCGAGTTACTTACATTTATTATATCAAGTTTTTTAATTGCATGGTAAAGAATTTGATATAATTATTTTTCATATTAATATCATTTTTGTCCCAAACACATGTTGTATATCTATTAAACAAATGTATCAAGTATATAAGGAAAAATTTCAACTTAGGACATCAGATGACAATTAATTTCAAACAGCCCCCAAAAAATTCTAAAATTTCACTGAAGGACCTAGGGGGCAAATTAAAATTAAATTCACAAACTATTTTACTGAAATGCTTTGCAAAATATGATTTGCTAAAAAGGAAGAAGAAAGAGGGAAAAAGGAGAAGTTAGTGCTAGTTGTTCCCATACCTATACAGTGATGAAAGGAGATGATCAATGAGAATAAGTTGAGAAAATGTAGCGGATGATGGTCTATCTGAAAGTGCATTCGTGGCGGTCTGTGGAAAGTCACCATTAGTGTTGCTAGAAGTAAGAGAAATTGTAACTGTGGCTTATGATATGGCGTTGTGATCATCTCTGGTGCTTGGTGTGTGAGGTAAACTTTTTTTTTCTTTCCAAATTTTCATTTTGTTGGGTTGAGTTGTTGAGCACAATTGGGTTGTGATGGCTTAATAAAGTAGAAAAGAGTGTTTAAATGCATGGGTAAGTAGGTAGTGATGAAAGGAAAAATTTGATGGTGCTTTAAATTTTAAAAAGGGACTATTATTTTCTTGTTGTTTAAAGTTAATAAATAAGAGGTGTTAGTAATTTTTGAAAAGTAGGTAAGAATAGGTGAATACTGATTGTAATGTGTGGTTAAAGGAACTTAAGGGCGGATGAAAGGGAAATGGATGAATGTGCTGAAATGGGTAATGTGGAAGCTAAATATGTAGAGAAATGGTAACTTGAAGTTTTGAAAATATGTATTCGGATTTTGAAGTGGCAAACTGGAGTTGTGTAAGAAAATGGAAATTTAATGTTTTGAAAACCCATATTTTAGTTATGAAATGGCAAATTCCTGTTGTTAACATATACTGTCCATTATTGTGCATAAGTGACTGAAATTGATAGTTGAATGATGTGCAGCAATAGATTATAAATAACTACTAGTGGTGAGAAGCAATTATTTTGCTTCTTCCATGTGGGAGGGAAATTTGTGAAGACCCCAAAAGAAAAATTGATATATGAAAGGGGTAGTGTAAGTGGAAGATTGATCAAAGAAGGAATGATATACAAAAACTACAAAGAATGCAATAGATGATGTTTGGTTAGGGAGTGGTCAATATAAAATGAAGTACACAATTAGATTTGATAGAGGAACATTTTTGGACGTTGTCGACGATATTAGAGTTGGCCAATTGATTGAGTACAACAATAATAATGGGCATGTTTATATATGCAACAATGAAAAAGACTTGAGACAAGCGTTACAGTTGGACAGTGCATAAAAGTAAGTTGTTTATAATTGGATTTCTTTAGATTTTGGTATAATTTTCAAAAATTGAATTGTAAAACTCAAAAATTGCGTTTGTGTATGCAAGATAGATGATTTGGTTAGACCTTCTTTTGTAAGTTTAGTATCTCCAACTGTATTCGATGTGGACATAGATAACTTGAACACATCTCTAATAGAAGGTGTGTCACCGATAGGGATTGAAAGAGGGTAAAGACAATCAAACATTAGAAGTCTAGGTACGGAAATGTTGCCAACCCCAATGTCGGTGATGAATTCTGCAAAGTGGACAAATTTGTTTATATCAAAAGGTCAAACTTTTGTTAATGCTACACATTTCAAAGAATCATTATATAAGTATAGCCTCGCACACAAGTTTGCATACTAATTTGTGAAGAATGATAAGCATAAGATTACTGTCAAGTGCTATGTGGATGGTTGTCCATGACAAATTTCAGCATATGGTGTAGACAAGAAGAATATATTCCTAGTTGTAAGAAAGTTTGATGATGAACACCTGCATTATGCACAAGACAACTTAGTTATCCCCCACAAGAAGAAGTGCAGACTTATTTCAAGAGTGATTGTAGATGAGTTAAGTTCTAGCATAGATAAATGTCCCAATAACATTAGACGGGATTCGGAAAGAGACTATGAGTTGAGCCTCAACTACCAATAAGCATGCAGGCGAAAGAGAAAGCATTGGCGCATATTCATGGTCATGTAGAGGATTCTTATATGTTAATCCCTTAGATATGTGAAAGGATAAAACAAACTGATCCAGAGACTATAGCAAAGTGTGTTGCATCATCAGATAATAGATTTCAAGTTGTATTTATTGATACATGAGCATAGGAAAAAATTAGTAAATAAGATGTACAATAGTAAACTAGCGATGAGGAATTGGACTAATGGTGTGGGACCTAATATAGAGGAAAAAATTGATGGATCATATGGCTAGATTAGAAAGAATGGATGAACAAAATTATAGAATGGACACATTTAGGGTCAAGTAGGGAAACATTGATGTGCTGGTAAATATGATATTATGTGAACACACTTGCAGAAGTTGGCAAATGTTAAGACTGCCATGCCCATATGCATGTGCCGCAATCAAGATATATGGTAATATATATGTGCATATATGGATGATTGGTTTTTACTCTTAGCTCAAGAAAAAATTTATAATACACTTATGATTCCAGTTGAGACACGTGACATTCCTAGGCCAGATTCCCTTCAATATGAAGAATACTTGTCAACTCTCTTTCTACAACCACCATTGACTAGTCGACATCCTGGAAGGCCTAGAGTTAGGAGGATTGAGTCACAATTTCAGGACAAGAAAGTGTATCATTGCTCAAGATATAATAAAGGTGGTCACACGAGAAAGACTTACAGTAACCCGAACCCTATGTGACTTTATTGCTGACAATAGTATTATTTTTGGTTTAGTATACAGCTATTTTTGGACATGAATGAACCCCAATATGTAATTTTTTGGATAGATAGGTTGGGGAAGTAGCTAAGACAACCTATTTAGTATTTTTGGTAGTGGGTTGAAATATATTTTGTATAGTGACTTGATAGTTGAAATATTTCAGGATAGAACTTAATGACAAGCTATCCCAAGTATTGCACTGAAATTGGGTGGTAACACTGTAAATGTACAAAAGACGTTGTCCACTTGTGAATAGACATATCGCTGTTGTTAGTTAATGTATTTCTGTTGCCTATTCCCTAATTTCTATTGTTAACTACACATAATGTTAGATGATTCCCTAACCTATGGTCAATCCCTGAATTAAACTTGCGAAAACATGAGCGCCTGTTACAAATTACCTAATAGTTGTTGCAAATTGCCTAACCCTAGTTGTGAATGCACATGACAGACTAGATAGAAAATGAGGTTATTGTTGCTATCTAGGTGTTGCGAAAACACAAATGTCAGTTGTTAATAACCTAAATCCTATTGCAAATTGTCTAACCCCAGTTGTGAATGCACAAGACAGACTAGATAGAAAATGAAGTTGTAAGTAGAAAATGGGTGTTGCGAAAACACGAGTGTCAATTGTTAATGACCTAAATCCTATTACAAATTGTCTAACCCCAGTTGTGAATGCATAGGAGAGACTAGATAGAAATGAAGTTACATGTGAAAAATGGGTGCTGCGAAAACACGAGTGTTAGTTGTTAATGACCTAAATCTCGTTGCCAATTGTCTAACCCCAGTTGTGAATGCCCAGGATGGACTAGATAGAAAATGAGATTAAACACGAGTCCTTGTTGTACATTATTTAGTTCTTGTTGCAAATTGTCTAAACCCAGGTGGTAATGCACATGAAAGTCCCTAGCTTGATGGTTGTTATATCAGGGAAAAACCACTTGTGAAAATAGGAATCCCTATTGTAAATTGAACTATTATTGTTGTAAAATCCCTAATTCCAGTAGTCAATATTGTCAATCAAAGTGTGATATTTGTGGGGAAAAATATGATATCGTTACTCAACATGTAATAAACACATTATATATAGTTGATTGCAGAGAAAATGAAATTGTGGATAATCCTTATATGGCAAATTTTGACACATCCTATGGTTGTCCAAAAGACATGTTGAGTAGACAACTCTGTCTTCAATTTTCTTTTAGTTGTGTCTGTATTTGTGAAAGTAGTGCCATAATAGCTACCGACCATGTATTTCTTGGATGAGTAATGAGCCATTACAACAACTCTGTCCTCATAGAACTGAATTCGTCCTGTAGCAGAACATAAACAAGCATTAAATAAGGGACACAGTAAATAGACAATTGAGATATAAAAATAATGCATTCATAGATAAACACTTAATCAACTCATACTTCTTTATAATAAGTACTAGTATATTCAATCCCATCTTTCTCTTCTACGTAGGGCCACTCTCAAATATATGATGACATGAATCCCACAATAATGGGAAATGCAGCACATAAACGTTATTGAAAACTCACATGTTTTGTTAGAGATAGAACTAGGAATCAAGGCCGATAGGCCTAAAAGGGTCAGCCCTGTAGGACCGAAATATTAAAAGTATCCTGATTTGCTAGGATCGGCCCTTCAGTTAGCGAGCTCGGGACTAGCCTACAGGCTTTCAACCTGTTTAAGGAAAAATGTCTTTCTTTTCAAAAATATTTCTCACACGCTTTAAATATAAATAAAATAAAGCCACAAATATAAAACAACATCATATTTTCTTGTCCATAAACATACCATAATATCTAAAATCCATACCAAGTTAATAACACTCAAAAGTTCTATCAAAGTTAGATAAACACTTTCATCCCAAAAAATCATAAACAAACACATTCATCATTGTTTTGAAACTTTATCTTCGCTATCATCAATTACAAGGACATTTGATGGTGCTTCACTGGTAACATGCTCTTTCTTGACTTCTAAAAATATCAATGATTTCTTCATCATCATCAATATAACAAGCATTCTCTGCAACAAATAATAAACCAAAATCATAGACAAGCAATATACTTATTATCTTGGTCAATTTGAGCAATTAAAAGTATAACAAGGTATAAATTTTTGATATTACCTTGATATTCAAATCCATGCAACCAGTTGCGAGTACATATAAGAGCCTGAAGATTAGCAAGAAGAATGGAACTTCTATACTTTGTGAAAACATGTGAACCAATACTCTAAGCTGATTCACTAGCACCTGTTGTGATCAGAATACTCAAAATATCAGTTGCCATCTTTGAAAGAATTGGAAACCGAAGTGGATTATTGTTCCACCAGTTCAAGACATTCAAATCTTTCCAATTAATAGGCTTTAGTATTGGTTTAGTTTCCAATTCAGACTTGTCCATAGAAAAATGATCCATGATTGCATAAATATCTTAATAATCCTACATCATTTAAAAATTGAATCAAGCATAAGTAAAAAGCTAAATAAAGAACAAATTAATTGGTAAGATAAAACATTAACAAAATAAAACATACATTGAATACATCATCAAACGATGTTGTTGTTGAAGCACTTGAAGTGTGAGAAGAATGATGAGTCATAAATGTTGAAGATTTAGAAGTTGAAACACTTGCAACTCCATGTCTAGCAAATGATGTGATTGATGTCCCTATAGTCGAATATTCTTTAAAAATAGCATCTAACTTGCTCTTGACAATAGCAATCTTCTCAGAAGAAGTGACATGATCAATCTTTGCATAACAATATTTGATTATAATCAACTTCCATTTTGGATCAATAATCACAGCAAGTGTAAGAAGGACATTATAGTTTTGCCAATACATGTCAAATTTTTCTTTCATTCTTCTTGACATCTCCCTAATCACATCATCAATGCTCTTCACATTTGTATCAAGCAATATTTCAATTTTTGATACTTGCATAAATAAGAGTTGGTAGTTGGATAAGATGACCTAGAAATTAACCTTGTTATCTTTTCAAAAGGCCTCAAGAAATTGCACATTGCCTCTGCTCTATTCCATTCATCATTTGTCAAATTATAACACATTAGGTAATTTGAATCAGATAAAGCAAAGTTTGCAAAAGCTCAACGATATTTAAGTGCACTCTCAAGCATTGTATAAGTAGAGTTCTATCTAGTGGGCACATCTAATCGCAAGCTCATAGAAGTGTCAATGCCACCAACTTGCTCAACAGATTGCTTGAATTGAATCATCCTTGTCTCAGAAGCCTTCAACCATTTAATGCTCTCTCTAATCTTCTACAAAGCAGTACTTGTTACTTTTAAACCTTCCTGAACTATCAAGTTAAGGATGTGGGCACAGCATCTTATATGAAAAAATTCACCATTACAGATCAAGCTAAAGTTTTCTTGTAAAAGTAATTTCTCCTTCAACAAGTCTTACATATTATCATTTGTAGATGCATTATCTAAAGTAATTGAAAATACTTTATTCTCAATCCCCCATTCTTTCAAGCACTTATACACCTTTTTAGACAATTATACTCCAGAATGTGGAGGCTCCATCTTGCAAAATAAAAGTATCTTGCTATTTAGAATCCACTTTTCATCCATAAAATGACCAGTCAAACATATATATCCTTCAGAAGTCACAGAAGTCCAACAATCAGAAATCAAACATATTTTGCTTATGCTTTTCTTTAATTTTTCTTTCAAATTGTCCTTTTGATGGCAGAAGAACTTCATAACATCAGCTACAACTTTTTTTCTAGTTATGAGGCTCACATCAGAATTTAACATCGTAAGTAGTTCTCTAATCCATCTATATTCAACAAATGAATAAGGAAGACCATGTTCAATTATGGCCATAGTCATAACCTCCCTAACACGATTATGATCAAGTTTTCTAGACTTAATATTGCCTTCATTGTCCATTATCATCACCCCAACATCATGAAATTTGTCTAGACCTTTACAAGACTGAATATGACGATTTAAATGTGAAGTGCCTTTAGCCTCACCCGATGCATATAAACCATCACAACCATTACACTTTGCCTTAATTACCCCATCAATCTCAACTCTACTAAAATATTTCCAAAAATCAGACATCAAAGTTCTAGCCTTCTTAAGCTTCGATTCTTCAGTCTCTTAAAGAGAAGATGACTAACCTCTGGGGTTTACAGTTACAACTAATGATCTATCAGTACCTTGAGCTTTCTCTTTTTCATGTTCCAAGGAAGACATGATGTTGCCAACAATCACAAAAAAAAAAAGCCACGATGAAAATGGCTAAAAGGGGCCAACACACAGTATTGGAATGAACAACAAATAAAATAATGAATGATTGTTAATCCAATAGAAGCTACTCTAGGATGCTATCAAATGAATAAACAGCAAATGAATGTTATCAAATTTACTAAAAATCTCATGTTTGAATTACATGTAATTGATTATACAGAGTCTAAAATACCAAGAACTCACTCATGGAGAAGCGTGCTAGATGTTGGTGAAGCTGCTACTAAAATCGATTGTCATAGTCTCGTAGACACAGGCAGGAGAAGTAGAGATGAAACTCATGGTTGTGGGCAACAGGGCAAGGCAAGATCAATAGGTTGGGGGTGAGAGGGAGCCGGTAAACTCACTAGACGAGAAGCTCAACGCTATTGCTAACAAAGAGAGGCCGAGCAGCTGTTGCCGAATCACGAAATGCGAGTTGGCTAGGCTACTGATGTGAGATTAGAGACGAAGAGGTCGTGATGGTGACTGCTTCTGCTTGATTACTTGCTAATGGTGACACAATGGTGGAACTTGGCTACTCAGGAGATTCAGAGATTGAACAATGACTCTGTGAGCTAAGACTTAAGAGTGAGAGGCAAAGAAGATCGAGGAGGATTAGAAATTTCGAATGGAGGCATAGACCTTAGAGCCGTGGAGGTTGAGATTTGAGAGTGAGAGTGAGAGTGAAGACCAACAACCATGGAGGATTGAGAGTGAGTGAGAAGCAGTCAGTCAGAACTAAAAGCTAAAGCTAGGGTTTTGTTTTTGCCGTGGTGCTGTCTTGAACTCCTGTGATAAATTTTTTAAAAAAGAAAGTTACTGTTCACAGGCTTAAACAGGCCGGCCCTTTTATTTTACGGCCTTACAAGGCTAGCCCTTTTAAGTCTAAGTCCCTTTTCTCAAATTGCAAGCCCCGCCCTCACTTTAAATAGGCTTAAACAGGCTGGCCCAATAGGCATGGCTCGTTTTCTGGGCTTTAGTTGGAGATGAATAGCGGGGTATAAGATGTCATTGTTGGCATGTAGGTTGCTCAATGACTCCAGATTAGGCTTAACTCATTTTAGTATGTTAATGAAGTGTGCCCTCTAGACAAAAAAAAAACTATCAAACAATGATTTTACTCAATAGTGACAAAATATCATTAAGAATGATTGAACTAACACAAAATTGAGCCATCATGCGTTAGTCTTTGTCATTGGGATCGGTTTTTCTCTTCTTTTGCTTTTTCTTATTGTCCGTGACCTCATCACCACCATAAAAGGAGTCCAACACATAAAATGTCAACGTCCTTAGTTCAAACACAATAAAGAACCAATGCATAGCAAATATGATTGATGCAAAAAGATAGTCGCAATCTCCTAAATTGTAGCTTAGGTGTTTTGGTTATAGTTCTTTGAGGTGTTTCTCTACCTCCCATGATCTCTATTGTTGCACCATTCTTGTCTAACAGCCAACATTGCAAACTATAAAGTTGTTAATATCCGAACTTTCATTACAAATACTCTAATTCTTAATGTGTATTTGCAAATTGTATTTGTCATAGGACAATGTAATTCAATGCATTCTCAGACACATATCTGAACTTTCATTATAAATACTCTAGTTCTATGTGCAAATTTCCAAATTGTTCTTGTCATAGGATAATGTAATTCAATACATTCTTAGACACATATGAACATATTAACAGGGAAAATTAGACAGCACTAACCATGAAATTAGCATCAAATATGTGCCTCTTCACCACAGAAGCTTGTTCCTTATGTTTGTTGTTTATAACATGGGCAATCAATGACATTATCTCCATATTTATGCAACATGAAAATTAAAATTGATTCACAATATATGCATGTAGAAATTCAATTTAGCATCACACATACTTGGTTGCATATCCAATTTCTTGGACCAAGGACCTACAAGTCTTGCTATTATTCCCATCACAAAAACAACTCCAACCACTATTTGTACTTACTATCTAGCCTCCTCTTGTGAGCACCAATCACAACAAAGTTTATAAAATGCTTCCTTCTTACTGACTTTGACTTTTCTCACATAAGTGGTTTAGTATGGTAACTTTATAGACGGTTTATGACGTCTTTTTGATCTCTTTGTGGGTAGTTGCACTACTTTTCATTTTCTCTCCTCTTTATCAGCTTCTTTTTCTTTTTCAAGTTCACTATCTTTTTGTTTTGCTTCATTTTCATCTTCATCTTTTGATTGGTTGTCTTCGTCCTTTTCTTCTTCATCATCTTGTTGTTCACCTTTTTCTTTATCATGATCTTCTTTTTTATCTTTTCTTTCTCCTCATCTTCTTCTCCATTTTTTCCCTCATATTCAGCTTCATCATGTTCTTTCCCTTTTTCTTCATCTATATCTTCTTCTTCTTGTTCTTTTTCTTCATCTTCATTCTCACTTTCTCCTACCTTTATAGCATCTTTTGTCTCTTTTTTTTCTTTGAGGGTGCATCTATTTCTTTTTCATCTTTTCCTTCTTCTTTTTCTGTATGTTCATTTTCTCCTTTTCCTATCTCTGCAGCATGCATTCCTTCATCTCCCCTACTAGCAGGCCTTTTGCTTTCTAACTGTATCAGTTCTTACAAAACAAAACTTTTAAGCTTTTCCATCTCACTATTTAATTTATTGTTGAATTTCAGCTAAAATTCCTAAATGTCTTGCATATTTAAAAGTTTGTCAGAAAACTTACAATCACTGTCAATGAATCAGACTAATATATTAGTACTACTTACCGGGTCTTGGAAACTTTTCTCCCCAGGTTATGTTGCTGACTTTACTTCTGTAGTACTGTGGCTATGCAAGATGTCATGTTTACTTCTCTTTTCTACTTTAATCCTCTCCTTTACAATGTTATCATCTTAATACTTAATTGCATGAGGTGATTTCAGTATAGCTTTCCCTAGTGGGAACCTTTACAAGAAGTAAATCTGAAAAAGAAAAACATAACAAGTTATTAATCAAACAAGGCAATATAGGAGCAACTCAATTACTGAAATCTTCCATTTAATTATGCAGACAAGTATATAAGTACAAGTAACAAATACATGCAGCCTCCAATGACTTTTGAGCCTTCAGCCTTTTTCTTTGCTGCCCATGTTGTACCGTTATATTTCATCACTCACTTCATCAAGTACAAATGTTGTCCAGTCAAATTATGGCTAATTATTCTCTGCACAAGCCATTACTTTCAACACTTTCTCACTGAAACTTGCACTCTTGGTAGGATAAAGAAAAGTTTCCAATGTAAAGAGAACAAAATAGAACACAAAAATTCCATCATCTTCCCCACTCATTAGCATTTCCCCAACTTCAGTATATGTCACTAGCGTATATTTCCTTTTTAGCTACTTTACTTCATTTTTGAAGCCATCTAACTTCACTCTTAAACCTTTATCCTGTAAGCCCATTAGCACTTTCATATCTTTTAGTGTTACTATCAATGTCTTCCCCCTTATGGTTAATTCTTTTGTGGGTGGATCATATGCACGTATGACCTCCACACATAATTCTCTTGGAATCTTGTTAAGTGTGATATTTAATAGCTTCCTAAACCCCAAATTTTCTACCCTGTTCTTTAAATGTCTTTTGCCCTTAAAAAAATCAGCTACTTCCTTGAATTTAGACGGGAAGTACTGGGTCAAAAATGGTGTCATATATTTCTTTTTCTTTCCTTCTAATACCTCTTTCTCCTTTATGCTATATGGCTCCTTCTCATCATTTGTCATTTTCTTCCAAACTTCTGATGTTGCATCTGACATAGCTTTTATCCCATGTATGTCCTCTTTATTCTTTTTGCAAAATTCAGTCTTGAAAACCTATCACCCTGTGACTTTTGGATCCTTCTTACTCATCTTTTCTAACCCTACACACAATAATTATTGTTTCATTAATAAGTACGATAACCAATTCATCAACATCCATTGCATACAACTCTATTTGTTAAATGAACTCCACACTTCTAAATACACTAACTATTATTGAAAATTTCTTTACTTCACTTGTTACAGGATGAGACATGGCATTATTCCAATCAGGTTGTAAATGCACTTATTCATCATGTAAATTGCCTAGAATAAATTGTCAGTACACTAAAGATGAAGTTGCCACAATGAACTTCTTAATGGACTATTTCTTCTCACAAATTGCCTAGAATAAATTGTCAATACACTAAAGATGAAGTTGCCATAATGAACTTGTTAATGCACTACTTCTTGCAAATTGCCTAGAATAAATTGTTAGTACACTAAAGATGAAGTTGCCACAATGAACTTGTTAATACATTACTTCTTCTCGCAAATTGCCTAACTTCAGTTGTAACACCACTGAGTATCAAATTATAACAATCAACTTGTAAATGCACTAGTTTTTCTGTCAAATTACCTAACTTCAATTGTTATACCACTAACCCCAAACAATCATAGACAAGAAGTTCTTCTCTCAAGCCCAAACCTTGTCCCAAATATAACATTCCCTGTGACAACCGTTCTTTCAAAACCATTTTAGATTAAATCCAACAACTTATTTGAATGATTAACCATGATAGAAAAGAAGAAACCTTAAAATTTAAAAATCGCTATCATGGTTAAAAGAAATAAACTTATATTATGAGCCACATCAATTGTTAACTTGGGCCTTGGACTTTCAAAGTCCAGAAATATCATTCAACCGTTAGCCCAAACCAAACTTATACTTTCAAACACACAAATTAATAAAACATTTTAATATAAGTCATGGAGCCCATTAGTCAAAAGTCAACACTATCAAATGAGCATAATACACAAAGTCTTAAATATCTCTGGCCTTCCAATGACCACCCATATCAGATAGTAGTAATTAAAAGTATTAGTTTACAGCATTAGAGTATATGGGCCCTATGTGGCAATATATAACAAGTCAGCACATAGAACAAAAGCAGGGAGGCTATACAAGCTATAACAACACACTATGCCTCCAGAGCCTTCCCTGATGGGCTACTACCTGAACTATCACCTGAAGATAGTAAAAACCACGGGGTGAGACAAACGCCTCAGTAACCAACTTTCCAACTCATCATACATATTAACACGTGCTCGTGAGGTGTTAAGTGGGGCAGTTATGAAATCTCAATATATATATCAATGACAAATAAAAATATGTATATTCAAATAATCTCAATCATCCAAACCCTTATTACGGGGGTTAACACACAAGTCGCATAAGTCTATCCCTCACTATAGGGGATCAAACCGACCTATAGGCCTATCCCACACTTTGGGGGACGATTTAGTCACAAAGGTCTATCCCTTATTATAGGCCTACCTCACACTTTGGGGGACAAATAAAAAGCCACAAAGGTCTATCCCTTACTCTAGGGACAAAGGAAGAAGCCAACCAATGTGCACCAATGGTGGCCTTACCACATGGTAGGATAGCGCTCAATCTAAAATCCAAATAACAACCAACCATTCACAATATAACAAAAATGTCTCAATCTTTTTCCAATATAATCTGTAAGATATAAATCATATATTTTTTCCAAACTTCTCAATCACAATTCCAAAAATCCCACAAGACAATTTTCATAGCTCAAAAAATATAATTTATCTACTTGAGTTTCAAATAACAAATCATTATACCAAAATAGCAAAATACTCACAAACAACATATTAGCACATATAACAAGAGGAAAGTGGTTACCTTGCCAAAGCAATACTAAGGATTACCACAAGGTCAATCCTTTGCTCAACCAATAATTAATCTACACAATTAATATAACCACACATTAATATAAACTAATTAATTAATTGAACTTCTCTATATTAGTTAAATTTCTACTTTAATTAAATTTTTATTCTAAATTTCCGCAACTCTCATAACCCAAAAATTATTAAGTATTTTAGAAATAACTTAAAATTTTCTAACAAGCCAAATTATTTATTTACCACCTCCAAATTATTTACCTTAATAAAAAGGATTTTCAACAATTTTCAAATATAAAATTATTATGTTCTAAATTCTAAAAATCTTCATTTAAGTTTAAACCTCCAAAATCAAACTATCAAAAATTCAATAATACTTCAAATATTTATAAATAAATAATCTAATCAAAACTTTAATGGTATAACTACCATATATATATTTCTGTAAATAATAAACTTTTTAGCTACAATAATTATTTTAAAACCTCTAGTCACCCAATAAATAAAACTAAACCGATTAAAATCTCAATAATATATCAAACAATCCAAATAAATTATTTAACTTGAATTTAATCGGTAAAAATATGATATATTCCATAAATAACATATTTTCAACTAAATAAATTAATTTAAATACTAAAACTAACAAATAGAGAAATCTAAACCGATTAAAATTAACAACTCATTTACTTCTAAATTTCTATAGTTATCTTTTATCAAAACTCAATACTTATATCATATATAAGTCTCAAAATTTTCTCCAATTACTATAGTCATAATGTAAATAGGAAGCTCAAAATATACAAGAAATATTCATAAGGGAAGTTTGATAAAAAGAAGTAATTTTATGTACCTAAAATATCTTTAAAGCTTGCCCTCTCTTTCACCGGTATGCTCTTCTCTCTCACGCACACTCCAACTCTCTTTCTCTCTTTTCTTCTTGCGCGCTGGGGAACTGGATTGGGGGGGAGTATTAAAATAACACTCCCACACATTTATTATGCTCCCTCATATTCCTCTCCTAACCCCCAACTCCCACTCTCATCCTTCAATTTTCAATATTTATGTTCAACTTTCCACGCTACTCCAAATTTTCCACCTTCACACTTCAACTTTCTGCCGAAAGTTGGTGGAAAGTTGACTCTTATATATATATATATATTTTTATTTTTTTAAAATATTAGGATATTACATTCCCCGTCACAATTTCATTCACCCACCACTCATCACAAAAATTCAAATACATATAAACGAACAACCCTCCTTTGTCAAAGGCAAAAAATAGAGCACCCACCACATAATAGACCCAAACAATTAGTGTTTTTTTCCTCAATATAGTAACAGCATAATAGATGATTTAGTCACACAAATAGAGCTTCATTCATCTATCTTACTTACAAATAAAGACAATCACACAAATACAACATTCAAGATAAATAAGGAGGCTTACCTTTACCGAACTTCACTCTTCTATTTGCCTGAAGTCTCTTCTACTTTTCACTCATCCTATCTTGATCGCCTTCCAATCGATCTCTACTTCTCTTTCTTCTTCTTGTTGTTCTACAGACTATCATGCACCAAAGGGCCGGTCTTCCAAGTTTCCTCTTTTATCTACAGCAATGGCTACACTAGAACCACGGCCACGGTGATGACGACAGTCTCCTTCGGTGGTTGAATTTGTTTGATAGTTTTCAGAGAGACTGAACAGCAACTGTCGTGAGAGAGAAGAGGGAATGTGACTAATATGAGAGAGGGAAAAGTGGGATCAAGTGTTTTCATATTTTTCAGGCCTTCAATTTCTAAATTTCAGGTGATAATTAATAGGGGCTTTTCAATAAAATGGGTTATGCAATTAATTTCAGTTTCCCCCCTGGGTTCTTCAGTGAAATTTCAGAATTTTTTGGGGGCTATTTGAAATTAATTGTTATCTGCAGTCCTAAGTTGAAATTTTCCCTTTATATAATGTAAGAATTTCGGGAAAATTTCTTAAAGAGATATTTAAATAACCTAAATTCTTATTGAGTTACTAAATTTGTCAAATTCCTAAATAAGTCACACAGCTCAAAGAGGGATATTAAAATTTTATGTAATGTCTCTAAGGTCCCTTTCATTAAAAACCAAAAGAGAATTCTAAATTATCATATTTCATTTTATAGTTAACACATTTCAATTCTACATTAACAATTTGTTATCTCTATAACACACTTGCAACAAGTCTTCACATAAAGTTTTACACAATATAACTTTCAAAATTAACAAGTTACATAGCAAGTTTCCGTTCTAAATTAACAAGAGAGAATTACAATGAGATCTCCAGAAAGAAAAATAATTATTAAAAAATCTCAATAACAACTTAAGTAGTCTGTAATGACAAGTTTCAGGATATAAAATAACAATTTTTGGAATTGTTTTGTAATTATTTTCCTTCCTTGAGACCTTATTGTAATTCTCCTAATTAACAACTCTCATTTCCCATATATGAAGATATTATTATTCTCACTTCTTCAAGTATTGTCCCCTCTCCTTTTTTTTTACTCTAACAATCCCTCCATTATATTAACTTTGACCTTCAAAATTCTTGATAAAATGTCCACCAATGTGAAAAGAAAAACAAAATCATTCTTTTATTGTTGTTGTTGCCTCTGAAATAGATGTCATTTTTTATGTTAACCTACAATAAATAAGTCGTCACTCGTCATAGAGTTTGTTTCCAACCATAATCGTTATCAAATTTTTTTTAATCAACAAAACAAAATCTAGCTTTCAAAATTAACAACTTCAAATTAGGTTTTAATACATTCCATTTAGCTATTAACAATAAATGTGCCCTTCATACCCATAATCATGATCACTTAGTTGTTAACAAAAACCATGACCCTCATAGTAATGGTCATAACCACTTCTTACAATCAACATAAGAAAATCTACCTTCAAATTTTAACAAACATATTTCACTTAGCTATCAACCACCTATGTAACCCTCATAGCATTCTTCATATTGAACCTTCACGACCAAGCAAGCGCAATCAATTATCCCACATTCACATTCATTGTAAATCCTACATCACACATATATGCCAACCTTTTTAGCTCACTCTAAAAGCAACACCCTACATTCTCATTTACCTATTTTCATGAGACACTTAAACGTTTCTTCCCTCCTCAACAAAAATCACATCATCCACAATCCATACTAAGGAAAATGAAGAACCATGATAGCACGATGAAGCTACAAGATTAAGAGAGGACGATTTAATATAAAAACTAACTCACTGTTGCCTTGTTGATTGATTTTCTGACTTTGCAATGGTAGGACCTAAGGTTCTCTCATTCAAAGCTCTTACACAATGTGGGAATGATAGATCCTCATCTCTTTAGGTTTCTAATGATCGGAGTATTAGAGTCTTTTCATAGAATTTTAAAATCCTTCTTTGTGTCGTGTGACCTGATTAGGGTTTTAACAAATTCAATGATCCAAATAAAAATTTGAGTTATTTAAGTGTCTTTTTAAGAAATTTTCTTCTTTATCTTTATACACACACGTATGTGTATATATGAATAAAAGCAAAATATTATTGTGATGATGTTTATAAACACTGTCCCAATGGTATATCAAAATTAAAATTCAATTGTTATACTGTTGTTGCGCTCTTAGTTTAAATTAAAAATATATGCAATCTTATTGCCTACGTTCGTTTTCTTTTCAGATATGTACACTGTATAGTTTATTTAGCCGATGTGGAATTATGATTTTCTTTTATTTAGATGGGCATGCACCAACAATAGTTTGAAATTATAAGTAGGATCAAACATATTTAGTGTTTAATATGAGAGTTATATAACTAATTTAAAAATATTAAGAAATTTAACTAATGAGTGTTGGCTTTTCTTAAATAGTAAAGTAGCATCCAACACTATAATGTTATTTCTCAAGTGCATCAAAACGTTGATGTTATTTATGGTGCATTCAATACCCTAATGTTATTTCACCTTTTCATCTAGTAGCCCTGATATTATTTTTTAGTTACATTACAGTTAGCACTTGAATCTTATTTATAATTTAAGGTGTTAGTTGTAGTAAAAATAAAAGATTATGGAGCTGATAGCATACAAAAGCATACAAAAAATGATTTTAATGTGCTAGATGTACTATAAATAAGATTAAAATAAATGGTGGATGCACTTAGAAAATAACATCGAGATACAGAATGCTATTTTACCCTTTTTAAATATATTTGTTAATCATATGCTTTAGAATTATTCTTTAATGAAAAACATATATCGTGAATAAGAATATTTTTAAAAAATTATAAATTTAAAAAATAAAATGAATTGTAATCATCAGTTTAGAAGGAGAAAATATGACCCAACAATACCAAAAACAACATTATAGCAATGGTAATTATAATAGATTCATTTTCGCAAAGTATAAAATGCAAAAAAAAAAAGGTTTCAAAAATAATTCAGCTCATTTTTCATAAGATTGACCTGAAATTGGCTTCTTTTTTTTTTTGGTTATGCAAGTAATAAAAGAATATGAGAAATTAAAGATAAATTGAATATATCTGATTTAATATATTAAATATCTTTATTTAATTTTCTCATTTTATTAAAATATTTATTAATAATTAATACTTCTTTCTTATAAAATAATATATTTTTTACAATAATATTTATATATTATTAAAGAATTCAGACATATTATGTTATAATTTCAATTATAAATATGATATAATAATTTTTATATATTTATACTGCTATTTATATTATAAATTTTTTGTTTTTTTAAAAAATTATTTTTAAAATAAAATTAATCACAAATGAAATAAATTTTGAATTGTAAACCTTAAATTATTTTCCGATGGATATAGTTTTGGAGTAAATTTTTAAATTTTATTTGTATGTTTTAAATAACAATAATTAATTATATAATTTATAAATTTGATAAATTTAAATATTTAAATTTGATTATAAATTTATAATTATAATTTGACTAAAGTATATATTTGTCATTTAACTTTATGTAAAGTTTTAGTTTGGTCTCTTAATTTTAAAAAGTATATTTAGTCCTTTAATCCTAAAATTGTTAGTCTTAAATGATAATTTTTTGTAACAATCATGGTTGTTTTAAAAATTAAACTTAATATTATAGCATTTAATAATATTTTGTCAACATTTAAGAGCATAATAACATCATTTTTGTTAATGGTTCAGGATTATAAGATTAAAAGTTTACTTTTTAACCAAAATGAAACTTTATGTAAAGTTAAAAGACTAAAAATATACTTTACTTCTTGTCAATTATACTTGGGTTAATACAATTTTTTGTCAATAAAATTTAGGGATATTTTAGTTTTAGTCCTTGGAAGGAAGCAAGCTAGGCCAGACCAGACTTTAATTAAATAGGTTTGAGCCTAAAACAAACCCACAAAGCCTGAGCTTATATACAAGCGTTTTTTTAGACTCATACCTGAGCCTTTAATTTGAAAGGCTTGATCAGAGCTGAAACCTTTTTAAAGAACTATTAAAAATGTAAGCATTTAAATAAACTTAAAAGCTTATACCTTCGACCATACATATAGCTTCTTAAGCTTATTTAGGAGACTATATTATACTTTAAATGAGGTCTGATGCTATAAAAATTACATATGATTCAATTATTTAAATAAATTTAGTTTAAATTTACAATAAAATAAAAAAATTCTATTAATTGATATCTCATAAAAACTTGATTCACTTACATTAATACACATACGTTAATTTATTTTTCTGCCAACCATACGATTATGTGTTTTGTTTTTTATTATACAATACGGTAATTCTACAAATATATCATTAATTTGTTTATAACAATGATAAATAATTCTACAAATATATCATAATTAAAATAATCATTAAACTAATAATCTAAGAATTTAACATAAGTTCTTTTTAATTGGATGGCTCTTATAAAATAAATTAAGTCATTAATATTAAGTAGACTATGCAAATGTAATGTTACTCTCCAAAAGATAGACTTAATTTAAAAATGCAATTATAAAACTTTAGATTAATCAAAAGTAAAATATGATACTGTGAGTTCTTGAACAACAAATTAGGGATATGCTAATCATCCAACGCATATAGTACCTTTTTAATACAACATTTAAATTTTCACCATAAGTCCATAACCTGCGAAATTGAAACTTATACAAAAATATGTTTCATGTCAAGAAAAGAATGGATAAAAATATGCTTAGACTCATCCCAAAATTTAAAACAAGTAGCAATAGGTTACATGAATGAGAAGAATTTAATAGAAATAAGTTCTTCAAGTCAATAAAAGACATAAAAAGTAAAAATAACAATATAAATTGAGTTACGTTATATCATATTTAATTATATATAATAATATAAATAAAAAAATAAACAGGCAAGGCCTACAAACTTATAGACTAGCTAGGCTTCGAGTAAAAAGGTCTGGCTTGTTTGGCTTTAGTTTATTTATTAAATGGGCCAGGTCATGCTCAAAATAGGCCAGGCAGTAGGCCTATGAAAAGCCCTTAGCCTGCTTCCACCTTTAAGACCTTCAAATTTAAAAGTCTTGGTACTAGTCTATCCTAAAATGGTTGTTCCTAAAGATATAATCATGTTAAAATTTACTAAAGTGTCATATAAATAGCATTAAAGTGGTGATGTGGACTTACTAAATAGCACCTAACCAGATTTTATGTGGATGAAAGGGGAAAAAAAAAAAACAAAGAACGGATCCTCAAAACACAACTATTTAACCTCTTTTTTCTCACTATTTGTTTAAGGAGCCATTCATTGCACTATGTTTTAAGAACTCATCCCCTTGGTTATCTACATAAGACCCGATTAGTCGACATCTGGTGAGTTCACATTACCACTTTAACATCATTATGACACTTCAGCAAATTTTTAATGCTGTTACATTTTCAAAGACTAACGTTTTAAGCTAGATTAAAGATTAAAACCACTGTCTTAAAATTTTAGAGACCAAAAGCAAAATGAAAGTAGGAACAAAAATTATATACATTAGCCCGCTATATTTATTTTCGATAAGCAAGGAATCAAACTTACAACGCTAAATCAGAACTAAGAAAGCTAGAAATAAATTTAGGGGGGAAATTGAAGAAGCTAATCCCATCAGCACAATTCAGAGCACTTTTCCTCAGAGCATCTGCGGCCATATTGGTACTGCACCGCTCCACCGTTGCTTCCCACCCTCTGTCCAACAACCACTCGATCTCATCAACGAGACCTCCATCGGGATGATCCTCATTCCGACCAGTCGTCAGGAGTTCGACAAGATTCCAACAGTTCGTCCCGATAGCGACCCGCCTCCACTGCATAGCCCAGGCTCTCTTCGAACCCGAGACAACCGCCCACGCTTTAGCATGGAAGCTGCTCCCCTTCCCAATCTTGAATACAAAACCAACCCATCATGATCTCTCCCTATGCCAGCACAAGCAACCTCCTCGGTCTCCCTAATGCAAGCATCATCATCAACATTATATTTAATGTGCTCCATAAAAGGAGCAGACTAGCGGCGTTGGATCAAATTCGAGGACTGGCTGCCACCCACGCCTATCTCCGTACACATTACTATCGCTCAAGCCTCCGCAAGGACTGAACGATACCCTTTCGCCCTATTCTGGAAGACTTTAAAGTTACGATTAAGCCACAACTGCCGGCACAAAATCGTAAACCAAGCACACCACTAAAAACCCTACACCATCTCTCTAACACTAATACTCCATTCAATCCACTTACCGGGATTAGTAACAGTCAAGAATTTATTTCGGGATCATGTCTTCCTAGCAAGCTGAAGCTATTCAGCAATCCCTTAAGATGTGCAAAACATCTTCCTTATCAGCACCACACATATCGCAACCCATATTGCTTAGCTGCCAATGCCTCATAGAGCATAAGAAATTTGTAACCAACCTTCTCCACCTCCAGGCCGTAAAAAGTCCTGCACCTCTAAGGAACGGCAACTTCCATATCTTACGCCATAGGCCTTTGCGTGGGATGTGGTGGCATCTACACAACATCTTATATGTTGATTTAGACTGAAAACTCACATGTGTTAGTGCCTCTCCACATCGGGTAATGACGTCCAAAACAGAGGTACGAACATACTCTTCGAATTTGTACGAGTCCCACGCCCCGGAAGTAGACTGATAATCTGCCACTTTTGCATTTTGCATGTTACCATCAAGATTTCTACTTGCATGCGAATTGAGCTTGTCGTAATTGGGTAACCAAGCATCCTCCCAAAAATGAATCTTAGCACCCTCTCCTAACTTCCACCCGATTCCTTCCTTTGTTGCTTCTTAGGCCAATTTAATACCCTTGATGTCCGTGGCTCCTCTTTCCTACCTTCAATTTCTTGGAATATTATCCTCCCCACACTTATATTTGTCCCTCAATAACTTCACCCTTAAAGCATCTCGTTTCTTCACTAAGAGATAGAGGAATACCATGTCCCTTCTAATTTCCTAGCTAATTATTAAAGTAGATTATAAGATTAAATTATCCTTCATGTTGGATTTCAATCCCATTCATTATTTTTTAATTATATTATTTAAGTAAAAAGTATTTTGAACAATTTATTCCATCATTATATAATTTGTAAAAATGACTCTAATTATTCAAAAAAATCAACTATTATACCAATTTAATTATTCTATGTAACAAAATCAAGTGATCTGAATAGATTATCACAAAATCTAATCATTCTATATCCTTGTTATTAGTCAATTATTTTGGTTGGGTTTTCATTTGAATTTCATCATACGGGGTTATTCTGGCGGCCATGCTTGGTGGTGATCCGCTTATGGGGTCAAATCAATATTCTAAGAAAAATTAATGACTGGACGAAACCAGAAATAACTCATCACGTGCGAAATATAGAGGGTCCCCATATTGATTGTTCAAATTCAAAAATTTCCTCTAACATTTGGGTCAAATTCAAAACCAGTATTTGTTTGTGTATATATGAATTCATTATTGCATGCCGAAATAAAAATTTGTAGATCTCCCACACAAAGTTTTAGCTAAAATGGAGATCAGACCATCTAAAACCAAGATCACTATGTTTGAAACTTTCATGAAATCGCATTTTAATCATTACTTTGATCAAAAGATATGGTATTTTATCTTAAGAGGAGCATGTATTACATCTTTCAGTATATGGTATTAAATAAATAAAATTATTTCATTCATTGCTAAATTTTGTCTCTAATTTTTTTTGCGACACTTTAGCAATGGAAAATTTTCATCTCTAAATTCTGTCATTTTTAAATTTTTTCCCGACAGAATTAACGATAGATTATTGATGGATGTTTTTTTGGATAGCAATGGTCAATGGATATGATTCTTGGCAGACACATGGCAGCTGACAGTGAGGTAGTAGTCGCCGGTTGTTGTCACTTGCCACTTGGTAATTTAAATTTACAAACTAAAAAAGAGTTAGTGATGAATTAGTGATGAAATTTTTTTGTCACTGATCTGTGATGAAACTTTGTCATTAATTTATTCCTAATTAGCGACAGATTAGTGATTAAAAATTTTTATCACTAATTTTCAATAAACAAAAAAATCAAACCAGATATTAAACTGGTCAAGGTAAAAGTTTAAGGGTCAATGGGTTATACTAGGATCAACTTAGAGTCAAACTGATCACATTAAAATGATATAATTTAATTGAAAATAACAAAAATAAACAACATTAACAATCACAAATAACAAAATACAAGAAAATATAATAATAGTTTGATTCTAACAATAACAATGTACAATAACATTGAGATGTTCATCTTTACAATTCCTTAATAGCTAAAATTAATAATCACCAATATCAAATTGTCATTAAAATCATTCAAATCTACAGCGACTGAGATATTATGAGAAAAATAAGAATTAATAACAATATAATCATTTAAACCAGTTCACACTGATTTAATTGGGTGGATACTAGTTTATTGCATGGCTGCGGTTTAGCTCTTAAATCAAATCGGATCAAAGGTTGGTTGACTATTTTTCTTATTGAACCAAGCATTGTGATCCAGTTTTTTCCTTGCTAATTTCCATCACTAATTCTTTCCTAACTAAGGATGGAATTTTGAATTATGTGGCTAATAAAATAGTGACAATGTAATTAGTAATAGAAAAATCATGTCAACTCACTATTAAACTCGTGCTAGTTGTAAATTTAGTTAAACTTACGAGTTTACTCACTGAATTTATGATTTTTACATTTTTAGCTTGTGAAATTGTGTTAATTTGCTCTTAAACTTATGCTAAATTTTTAGATTTAGTCATTTTCGTGACTTTATATATGAATTTTATAAAATTTTCCTTCTTGAATATGGTAAATTATGAATGTTGAGGGATTTAATTTTAATTATTTGTATCTAAAGTATATTTAAATGAAATATTGTCATTTTTTATTTAAATTTACTTATTATTAATAAAAGTAAATTCTTATAAGTTATAATCTAAATTTTATCTCTATTATGAGTTGTTTAAACTCGTAAGTTAATAACCTTGGCCAAGTGTTCTTTTTTAAAACTCATGGACTTTTGAGGCGACATAACTGTTAATTTTAATGGCAGGAGAATTGATAGTCAAAATATTAAATATCATGATCATAGATTTAATAAACATCGATCCGAGTAATATTTCTTGTGTCCTAAGAGCAAGACACATTTTAAAGTTGGCTCTAGATTTGAAAATTTAAAGTTATTAATTAATTTCAAAATTAGACAAAAGTAAAAATAATAAGTCAAAATTAGTGAGAAATAGTTTTTGTCAAAGGTTAACAAGGTTATATAATTAAGTTTTCCTTGTTATTCACATAATTTTTCCTTGAATTAATTGATTCCTATTTATTGCTTGAAAGATATCAACTTAAAAACCTAAAATTAGTTTTGGCCCAAGGAGAAATTAAAAGTGGTGATCTTTCAACATTTGAAATAAATTAAAAATAATTACATAATTTATTATATTATATCATTATTTAATAGTTTATTAAATTACTTTTGGAATTAAGTGGCGAATCAAAGCTTTTAGGTTTGGTCTCAAAGTCTACATTGACATTGACGATATCTGCAATGGATCATGTAAATTATCTAATTAACATTACTATAATTTGATTTCATGATGATTTCTTTGATAGGAAGTTATGAAATTGATTGAGTCAACTAAAAGGCAATGAGATCTTCATTTTGGCTTAGCCTTGGGTTAAATGTAAATTTTTTCCACTCCAACTTTTAGTCGGAACAGGTCAACTTTTAATGATTGATTACTTTCAATTAATAATTTCTAGTGTGAGAAATATTTTAATTTGATTTAACGCTACCGTATTCTAATTTTAAAATGTGAAGATCTGTTGATTGAGTTCAAAATGACATTGTATTTCTTAGTAAGCGTTTGTTAAGGTTAAAAATGATATTTTTGCCTTATTTTGTGTAATTTCAATTCTGAATATAATTAAATAATTTTATCAATTAAAATAGGTTAAGTTACATCGCATGTTATTTTTATTTTATTTTTCAAATCATTAAAAAAATTAACAGAAATAAAAAAGTAAACATCTTTAATGCTATGTTTGGTTCGACGGAGGGAAGGGGAGGGGAGGGATTTTAATCAAGGGAATGGGAGAAAAGTAAAGTCAAGGGGGGTAGCTACAAAAGGGAGGGAGGGAGGGGAGGGAGGGGGAGGGGAGGGAGGGATTTTAATGATCTCCTGTTTGGATGATTGGAAGGGAGGGGAGGGAGGGATTTTAATGATCTCCTGTTTGGATTGATTGGAAGGGAGGGGAGGGAGCAATTTTAATAATACCTTATTTTGTTCTAATAAAAAATTGACTATTTTAGCCTCATAAAATTTAAATGAATTTTCTCACTTTTTATTTTGTTAAGATATAACTATATATATAATACAATTCACTAATTTTGATTTACAAGATACAGTCACACACTTATAGAATATCAAGACAAAAAGTCACAAGTGATAGATTTCAATCAGAAAAAAGACCTTGAAGGTGAAAGAAAATACCAACGGCCTCCTTATTAGATCAGTTTACAAATGCTCACTAATTTTGGAGATAATTATCTTAATAACCTCTTATTAGATGCTCAAAAGAACTCTCTTATATAGAAATGTTTATGATTGATTAGAGGTTAACAAATCGAAAGGGTATATAAGGAATTAAAATATCATTTCTCACCTCCCCTACAAAAAACCCCACTTTTGGAGGGGAGGCTAGAAGGGAAGGGGAGGGGAGAAGAATCCCTCCCCTCTTTAAAAAAACATCTTAACCAAACGAGGGGAGGGGAGCCTCCTAAAAAATTATACCAGCCAAACAAGGGGAAGGGAGCAACTTCCCTCCCCTCCCCTCCGAAAACCCCATACCAAACATAGCGTAAAGGTTAGCTTACCTTGCATTAATTAGAATAAATATCTTATAATATTAGACTAAATAATATTGAAAAGCTGTTATCTCTAATTATTTACCAGATGTTATTATCTCTAATTATTCTAAAGCTGTTATCTCATAATTCAAATGGAAGCCTTACCCGACTATTTCTATTTAGGAGCACACGAGACAATAGGAATCAAAAGTAGTTCTTAAAAAAAGGGCAAGTGTGACGTGAGAAAGGAGAATACAAAAAGGGAGGCATTTTTTAAAGGTAAATTAACGTACTATCTTAAATCTCCTCTGCTTATAGTTCTGCAAGTTTTATCTTGAACGATTTATTTGTTCATCATCTTGATCTAGAGACTGATAAAACGATTTGTTTCTGGAGAAATTAATTGTTCCTAGTTACGTATATGTGACCTTGATGATATTTGCCAGGAAGATATATACCACAACAATGTGTGAGCAGGAGATAGAGGGAAATCATAATAATCCCAGAAAAATGACCAAGTTTGAAAATCTTCCTGAACATCTCATCGACCACATCATGAGCTTGCTGTCTCCCAAGGATGCGACAAAGTGTAGTGTTTTATCCAAAGCCTTCCATTCTTGGTGGCTTTCATTTCCTGTACTTCACTTTGACTGGCGGTTTTTCTCTAGGGAAGACAAAGACTCAAGACTACAGATTCTTCTCTCTTATATCCAAAACCCTACAGCTTCGTTCTCCTCATATCAATAAACCATTGCAAAAGCTTCGACTTGAATATTATAAGTCGTTCAAGGACCCATCCGAGCCTTTCCCCTTTCTACCCTGTGCTTGACACGCTGTTGAACTTTGCAATAGAGAAGAAAAGCAAAGAGATGGATTGTGAAATACCCACGTCAGGCTTCATGAATGTGAGGTATGAGGCCCTTGTTGATCTATTTTCGTTGCAATCTTTGACTGTGCTCAAACTCTCCGGATTGAAATTTCCAGTTCCTGATCCTATTATCCATTGCCCAAACTTGAAATCACTATTTATCATCTTTTGCAAAGGATTATGCACTCTAACAGTATCACCTTTGGGTGCGGACAAGGTTGAGGTCATGGCTTGTGCTGGGTTAGGAGGAATTGGCTGTGAAAACCCTAGGATCTCTCAGCTGGCACGTGACTTTGAACTTGTTGCTTGTGAATCCTTAAAACATATATATGTCTCTTTATGATGTAGAAGTCTCCAAGTATAACCTAACGGAACCAGTCACTGAGAATTTGCACATTAGTTACTGTGACTTGCCTAAGAACTTTAGGATTCATATTTCCAAAGTTAAAGAGTTGAAGGTGAAGGAAAGATATAATCTAGAGAACCTATTCCTCTCCACTCCCAATCTAGAGCGTTTTTATTTCTCTTATAGCTATGGACAATATCCACGACAGAGATGTGGGATGAATATCTCAGCATGTGTGGCTCTAACTGTTGTGGAATTGAATGGAGTAGCCATAGCAGATGAATGGCTGAAGAGTGTAATATCAGACTTGGGTTCTCTGAAAGAACTGAGAATATGTTCCTGCGGTGACTTATTTAGAGAAGATGGATTTGAAACATGAGAAACTTCAGATATTGTCGTTGAGGAAGTGTTGTGGTTTTTAAAAGAGGTAATTATTGATGCGCCAAATCTGCTCAAATTTGAGTATGAAGGAAGCACGCAGTTTATCCACTCGCCATTTTATCAACCAATAAACGCTGCAGTGCCAACATTGTATTGCTACAATGCCGCATAAATCCTGTCTTATGGTTTGTTAACTTGAACCGATTTCTCTCTTGCTTTCCCATCCAACACATCGCTGTTACTTTCCCCAGAGCAAAGGTATTTCGTGAGTCTTTACTATGTAATATACTACCTCCCGCCCTTAATATAAGACATCATTTGACTTTTACTTTGGTCATAGATATAAGACCCCAATCTACTTTACTTTCATATTTATGCATTTTTTCCCAATGTAATCTTTCTAATAATGGTAGTTCTAACTAATACACTTTATTAGTAAAGATATTTTAGGAAAGACAACATCTATTTGTTACAAATAACTAACATAACTTATTTCCTTAATCTCCTCAAATTAGTCAACTAGCTCTTATATTTAGGACCTAAGGTAGTATGTGTCTTATTATTGTTTGACCTCTTATTGATAGGAAGGTTCTTGTGCAGGCTATTGAGAATTGAATTGCATATTTAACATTCATTTAAGAAATAATTGACATAAGTGTTGTGAACATATAAAATAAATCTTGGGTTAAGGTGTAAATGTATTCATGAAGTATTCTGTCATGTGCATTATACATTATACCAAACTTTTCTTGAGTGCCACATGATGCATGTTTTCAAAATGGTACAAAAATGCAACAACAATAAGCCAACTTTCGTTGACTATTTAGAAAACATAATAACCAAGAAAATAGTGTAAAAATACACATGAAGTTTCAAAAATAGTGCAAAAATACACATGAACTTTCCAACAATTGCAGCTTCTTTATACTATTTTGAAAACTTCATGTGCAATTTTTACATAATTTTCTTGACCTACATATTTGCTAAATGGTCAATATTAATTGACTTCACAATTGTGGCATTTTTGCACCATTTTAAAAGTTTATGTTGCTGGATGCTCATGACAAAATACTTCAAGGGTAGATTTACATTTTAACCAAATAAATCTCCTTCGGAAGCCTATTTTAACTCATATTTAATTAAAGTATTAAGTTGGTATGCTTTCATTTGGTCTAATTTGTAGGATTTGATCTTCCCAATAGAGCATGTGTCTTAAAAAATCCATTTCCATCGCGGCATTCAAAGTATATAAAAGTTACACTACTACAATGGAGACTTTTTACTTCTATTTTGGAGAGCATAAAGAGTGCCCCCTTTTACTTCTGTTTTGAACACATGAGAAAAATAATGTTATTTACATTTGTTGTTAACAAAGGTAAAAAAATTACTCATTTACTTTTGTTTTTTCCCAAAACAAACGTAAATAACTTGTTATTTACTTTTGTTTTGGCAAAAGACAGAAGTACAAATAGTAGCTTTTTACTTCTGTTTTGAAAAAACAGAAGTAAAAGTTTTTCCCATTTACTACTGTTTTCTTGGAACAGACGTGAATGTGCTCGTTTTTTTTTTAAAAATCACTTCCTAAATACCCCTTGCCATATAATAATTAACATGTCTAAAGAGCAACCACAACAACCACTTTCCAACAAGTTCAAATAGTGTAACATTTAAACTAGTCAATATTTTCAACCAACATATATCAAGACCATGATTTCATCAATACATTAATCAATTGAAGCAACTCTGTGAAACTTTTGTCAATCCACCCGTTATTTGCATTTAAATTGAACAATTTCAACACAGTTGTCAACTGTGTATACTTAGAACATCTAGGGTATAAAGGTATTTCTGTATCACTTTGCAAGATATCGTTTGCATGTGATTGTGCAAAGAACTCTGCCCCTACATGACAAATCATATCACTCATTGTATCATTTATGTCATCCATAACTTTCTTTTCTTCGAGCATTGAACTTGTTCCTACTTCACCATGTTATATCCATCTCATATATCAAAGATTTATACTACCACAAAACAGGTGATCCCTAATATCATCAATACTTAGTCGACGCTCATTTAAACACTTGACATAGGGGTAAAAATACATTCCGTCTTTACTAGAAGTATTTCTTTTAGCAAATTCAATAAATCGTTCCACCCTCTTCTCATATTCATCACTCGTTCTCAAGGCACTCATTCAACTATGATCAATTGTGTTACTACCTAGTAAATTTTGAACAATTTAATTCAAGACTAAACTCAACAAGGAATTTTGAACAATTTAAGACTAATTCAAAAAAAAAAACCCTAAAACAATTCAAAACTAATGATGGCAATTTAATGCAATTCAATCAAATTCCAACAAAATCAAACCAATTCAAGACAAAATTCAACAAGCAATTTTGAACAATTTATGACTAAATTCACCAATTTAATCTAATTCAATTCAATCGTAATAAAAATAAAGCAATTAGCAAATCCACTTCCAATAAATTCAAACTAATTGAGCACTAATTTTAGCTCTTTAATCTTATTTTAATGCAAATTCAAGACTAATGATAATAATTTTATCCAATTAATTATGGTCACTTATTTAATCCAACAACTTAAAGCAATCCAAAATAAAAAAAAATTACCAAAATTTTCAACTTTACAATCTCAACCACAATTTTCAAGTTTACTCATTTTGGGGGAAAAAAATTGCCAAAGCTTCCTTTTGAGATAATACATCCAAAAAAATATCAACTTGCCATTAAATAAACTTTACAAGATGATAATAACTATATTACCATTGTAATGCAATATCAATATATGAAAATTCTCTCTTAGACATTTTGACAAACACCTTGTGTGCATTAATATTTGAACAAGTTTAAAAAATTTCTTAAGCTTCACATCTATTATCCAATCAATGTATACAAGTTTAAAACTTTGTAAATGCAATTCCAGATTTACCAACAACTTACAAAAACCCATATTCCATTTGTCGCACATATAGAATAACCAAACAGAGGAAGATTGCTCTGAACTTACCTTATTTAGTAGAGTTATCGAAGAATGGAGAATGTAGATATGGCGTCAACTTAAAGGGGAGGAGAGACGACGCAGGTGACCGTGGCTTCAACAGTGAGCTCCTTTGTTTAGTAGAGTTGCCGACTTGGAGAGGGAGAATGACGGACTTGGAGGCAGCGTCATTGTCATCTTGCTTAGGAGAAAACCTAGACTGGAGACGCAACTCCTACAAGCTTCATTGTGGAGATGGGAGGAGGAGGCAATAGACTCGAGTGTTGTGGCCACTAGGGGAGTAGTGGAGATCAGAGGAAGAGGCGATGTAGAAATGAAGATGGAAAGGGAGGGAGCTGTTCACAGGCTGCTCAACTTTAACTAGGGCAATTTAAAAAAAAAAAATTCAAACCCCTTCTCATCTGTTTTATTAATAACAAACGAGAAAGGGCCAATTGTCGTTTGTTTCATTAATAACAGACGAGAAAGGGCCAATTCTCGTTTGTTTTATTAATAACATACGAGAATTGTCATCTGTTATCTCTAAGAAATGAGAAACTTCTCATATGTTATTGATAAAACAGACGAGAAGCTTGATGTTCTCATCTATTTTACGCAACAGACAAGAACATTAAGCTTATTCTTGTCTATTTTACTTAAAAAGACAAGAATACTCACTTTTTCTTCTCTGTTTTCATAAATAGACATGAATAGGGAAGGTAAAAAGTATATTTTCTTGTAGTGTTAAAACAGAGGATAAACCATACAGTCAAACTATAATGAAAATGATTGAAGCTTTACTTTGGTTGGTGCCCAAACCCTTGCAGTTGAAATTATCTATGGGTTGTGATGATCACGAAGACATTATTGGCACCTTGAAGGTATGCTTTATTGAACTTCTATTATTACCTACCTAATTATGAGCCTTAAATATGATCATATTTTTATCGAGTGAGCATAATTAATTAGTACCTTTGATTCTCAATATAAGACCTAGTTGACTAATTTGAAAAAAATTAAAGAAGTTACTAAATTACTTAAAACTATTTATATTGATCATTTTTCTCCAAACTAATTATAAACCCACATTAGTAACCTTCTTAATCTTCTCAAATCAATCAACCAGTTCTTATATTAGAGATGAGAGGTAGTATATTACTTCGCTTTTGTTATTAGAAAACTAGGTACTATGCACACCAGTTAGAGTTGGTTGTTAAGAACACAATCTTATTTTACAAGCATTTCATTATTAATTAAGTTCTTCCTAAGCTATAGGTATATTCACTCTAGTTATGATGCCTTCAAAAGGAACAAGAGGTCTTATCATATTATATATCCAATGAAATGAATTTGAAAATATTGCAATTTGAGTATGGTAAGGAAGCGAGGAAGAGGAAGGTGGAAGAGATATTTTGTTTTGGGGTTCCCACAAAGTGCTAGAGACACTATGAACTCGAAGTAAACATCCAAAGCTTCGTCGTATCCAAAAATAGGGGCTTGATAAAAAAGTTTTTCACTCTTTATATGCATTGATTATGAGATTTAAAGAAGAGATTTAATTGTATGTGTTTTCTAAATCGACTTCATAATTAACTACTTACTAGCTACGATTAATATATATAGTTCAATTCTTACATACCCCATGCTTTGGTAATGGCAATTGAAAGCAATATGTAAGAGTTTAATTTATTCTTACCATTTATGCATTCATTTTTAGCCTATCTAATTACTGTTAATCTTAATCTCAATTAGTCACTGACTGAGCTACTATCTTAGACTATCACTTTTTTATTTGGAAAGGTTTGGTACTTGTATTAATGCCTCCGACCTTTAATATAAGATTTAGTAGTTGACTAATTTGGAGAGACTAAAAATGTTACTAATTAAATTACTTAATTATAGCATATGGTACATGATCTCTCTGAAATACTTATGTGTATCATGAGGTAAATTAGTTTAAAGAAAAATGATAAATATAAATACTTTAAAGTAATTTAGTAACTTCTTTAATCTCTTCAAATTAGTCAATCACATCTTATATTAAGGACTAAAGAAAGTAATATATAGATTTGTTTTAATTCAAAGTGTAAAATCTCAATTTATTTTATCTCTCAAATTTAAAATTTTTTTCTAAACTCTTCCTATTGATCTCACATATTAAGAGATTGAGTTTTTATCAAATGAGTAGTTCCTAATATAAATAATTAAAAAGGATACTTTAGCAAAATCAACATGCATATTTTACAAATATATTAGTTCATTAATCTTTTTGGTATATATAAATCAGTTATCTAACTTCTATCTTTAGGATCACAAAAAGAAAGTAAGAAATTAAGGACAGAATAATTACTTGATTGGCACAAGGTGTTTTAGTGGCATCTGGTGCAACACAATTAGCCCTTATATTGTCTTTGACCCACTCACATGCCAAGTTCTTAGTCAATTGGTTCATTGCTCTTGCATTAATAATTGTTTTTATTGAGTGAGCATAATTAGTCATATTGCTTTGCTTTTGTTACTAGAAAACTAGGTGCTATATACACACAATTATAGTTGGTTGATAAGAATACAATCTCAACTATTTCACAAGTGTGTTAATAAGTCCCTGTTGACTGAAATAGGGAATGTAATTCATTAATTAAGTTCTTCCTAAGCTATATATATAACATATAGGAAAATGAACAAAAAATAATTGTTGAATTTTAAAATCATAAATATATAATTTAGTTGACATCATTATATAACAAGCCCTTGCATTTGTCAATGTTATATAAGAATTTTCCTTAATTTGATCTTATGTGGAGGTTATATTATCCCATAAATATAATTGTCAACTGATTTTCCTTGACTTGTCAATAAGTTCCTATTGACTTGTTAATCTATGCTCATGAGCTTGTCAATGGTTGCCTGCAATAAAATTATGATATAAACTCATCATTTCATCATTTAATATCAATCTACATGCTTTGTTCACCTATGGTTTCAACTTAAAGAGTGTTATATAATGCTCTTTTATTATAATTTGATCTTATGTAAGTGTTATATTATTTCACAAATCTAGTTGTCAATTGACACTCCTTGACTTGTCAATAGCTTCCCATTCATTTGTTAATCCACGCCCATGAGCTTGTCAGTTGGGGATAGGGACAATTAGGGCTGTTCAAAAGCCTACTAGTCCGATCCAATCTGATCCAACCCGAGTTGGTCTAGTCTAGTCCAGTCCAGCAAAATTACAGCCCAACGCAATGACCAGACTGACTGGTCGAGCTGGACTGGACTCCAGACCAAGGCATCAGACCAATTGGTCTAGTTCGAACCAAGGGTGATAATTATTTTTTTATAATAAATAAAATTTTAATAGTCGCTCTCTTACTTATACGATGTCGTCTCCCTTTACTCTTTACTTTAATGTTTCATTCATGGCTCACCCTTAGTTTATAAAGCCCTAGCAGCACTCTTTACTCTCTAGTAGCAGCAGCATCACCATCGGGCGTCAGCCTCTCACTAGCATTGTTCACCCTACTCCATTATCATGGTTGCACGGCATCACTCACAAGTTAGGAGTTATACCGTCATTCACTTTGGTCACAAATAGCTTGCCTCCTCTGCTTCTCTCCTTAACTTGGGTAGATTGCTCATCAGGTACTCAACACCCATTCCTCTCTCTTTCTCTTTGCATATTCCTTCTTCAGCATTTAACATTAGTTGAATATCTTAAATTTAGTTGGTTTTGTTTTTTTATTGATAAATAATTTAGATATAAGGTAGGAATCATTTAGAATCAAATAGATGAGTGATGGGACTTTGTATGCCATTGATAAATAATTTAGATATATGGCAGGATTGAGAGAAAAGGAAGTCAGAACAAATAAACAAAATCTAAAATTTAAATTCTTAGCTTCTTTGTATTCCATTTCATTCATAGTACCGTAGGATACCTATAGAGTGAGATCTAAGGATTGTCACAATCAAATAGAATCTAAAGTTTAAATTCTTTAAGATCAATTATGATCCTAATCTCCTAAATTATATACAATCTAATAAGAAAATGTATAAATTATCAACTAATTAATCATATTAATAATTAAATAACCCATCTTAAATAGGCTTAGGCCATAGCCACCTTCCAAAAATATGGGACAGGATTAAGAGAAAGCTAAAGAGAGGGTTACGTTTATAGGATATGAATTGAAAGCCCATTAGTTAAAACAAAAATATGGGGCAAGATTGAGAGAAAGGGAAGTCAAATTTTTCATCTTTTGAAAATTTCATTGAAGAAGATAGTTTCATTATTACTTGTTTATTAATTATTAATTAAATAATAATGAAAATATATGATAATCCTGAACCTAGACCCTCGCACCATATGCTAGCTTCTTCTTGTGGTATTGAGGTTTGAAAGCAGTTTATTTGCTTTTACTTCTCCCTAAATTATATTATTTGCTAATCACTTAATTCTCAGAAGTAGTGTTTTTACTTCTCCCTAAATTATTTATATTTGTTCTTTGATTTCTCCTTTCACTAGAGTTTTATTTTTTTATTTTTTTATTTTTATTGATTATTTACTTATGTCTTATCTTGTACAGGATGGATATAGAGAAAAACTCCGGTGTTGACCAACCTTATTCTTCTCCTTATATTGGTGAGAACAATACTCCAACACATACTGGACCGTCTTCTATATCCACTATTGATACTCCTACTCCTCTTCCCCAACTTCCAACAACTGTAGAATGTCTTGCTCCTCCTACTTCAATTGAAAATGAACCTACAAAAGGTAGTAAGAAGAGAAAACAAAAGTATGGGATCACTTTACTAAGTTACTAGTTGAGGAGACAAATAGAGAGATTACTGTGTGCAAGTACTATAATGCAGATTATGCTTGGGACCTAGGCAAGCATGGTAAAATATCATTGAAGAGGCACTTACATAAATGTCCCAAGAATCTACACAAGGCTACCTAAATACCAAAACAACCTATGCTAAATTATATGGCACTAGGTGAGCAAGGGGGATTAATGCCTCATGTGTTCAATCAAAAATGATGTCATAGGGCTTTAGTTGAGTTTATTATATGTAAGGAGATGCCATTCAGGATTGTTGAGAAGTAAGGCTTTAACATACTTCTCAAAGAGTTAGAACTGCAGTTTCAAATCCCTTCAAGAACAGCAATTGCTCGAGATTGTTGGCAATTGTATCTTGGTGAAACTAGAATTTTGAAAAACATGTTGAAGTTGTGTTTGCCTCACAATAGATTGTTGGATATCAGTTCAAGACTTCAATTACTTGTGTCTCGCAGCTCATTTCATCGATAATGATTGGAAGTTACATAAAAGGATTCTCAACTTTTGTATGGTTGAGAATCATAGAGGTGATACAACTGGCAAGACAATTGAGAGGTGCTTAACAGAGTAAGGCATACAAAATGTGTTCACTATAACTGTGGATAATACAACATCCAATGACTTGACCTTGTCATATTTGAAAAGACGATTAAAGAACTGGAAGGGTCTTGTATGTGGTGGTGATTTTCTTCAACTATGATGTTCTGCACATATCCTTAACCTAGTTATGAACAAGGAACAAAAAACCGGACCGGATATTAAACCGGTTAGAACAGTGGGTCAAGGGTTAATGGGTTAAATCGGGGTTAGACCGGGTTAAACCGGTAATAATTAAATTAAGTAAAAATATTTATATTTTAGTTATAAAAAATAATACTTACTGAATGGCTACTCATATTACAAAATAATTTTTTCGGATATTACAAAATATTTGTGTATACAATTTTTTTTTTATTTTTCTCTTTCTCCTCTTTTCCTGATCCAATGCAATCTTCTTTTTTTATTTGGTATTTTATACTTTTATCTCTTTCTTTTCTCTCTCCCACGTGAATACTTAGACTTTTTCTTCTCCACAACACATCACGAGGTGACCATTTTATGCCTCTCTCCTCCTTGAACGGCAGATTCAAATTTCCATCTTGAAAGTTGAAACACTTTTTCTCTTTCTCATTCAATTTCGTTCCTCCGGTCCTCCTTCTTCGCTTCTTTCTTTCTCAAACAACAGAGGTGGTAAACAGTAACCATTGTTTCTCCTCTGCACATCCGTTCTATTTTACCTTCTTCCTTGCCTTCCACTTTTCATTTCACTCTTCCACGAGCACGTGTTCGAAGTGGCGCAAAAGAGACGTTCAAATAGGTCTTTCTTTCTATGATTTTTTCTGCTTTTACCATTTCTCTCAACAGTATCCATGTCTTCTCCGGTGAGACGGTAAGAGTAAAAAAGAAGTAGGGGAAAAAAGAAAACCGGCAACCTACCAACCTAACAGTTTTCCCGGTTTTTTCCGGTTCGTTCCGGTTCATTCCGGTTTCATTTGATGCCGGTTTTTTCTTCAAACCAGACCGGACTGGAGGCCGGTTCACCGGTTTTCCGGTTGAACCGGCCGGTCCGGTCCGGTTTTTTTTTCATTGGTTATGAATAATGGCCTGAAGGAATTGAAAGATTCTTTTGATTCAATCCAAAATGTTGTTAGGTATCTTCACTATTATTGTGATTCTAGATCCTCGACACAATCTTGCTTACATCAATCATGTATTTGAGCAACTTTTTCCTAAGCTTGAACTTTATGTTTCAATGAAGAACAAGGCTAGAGACACTTTGTATCGCCTACTCACTACTACAATAAACACTTTTTTCCTCTATTTTATAACCCTTTTTACGTCTATTTTTCTAGGAACATAAAAACAAGGGACATAATAAGTATGTCACTTTTCACGTCTATTTTGAACAGACGTGAAAATGAACACTTTTCATGTATGTTTCACTTAAAACAGACAAAAAAGTCATATTTTTTATGTCTATTTTACACATAAATAGAGGTAAAAGGCAGGACTTTTTACCTCTGTTTTTGCCTAAAACAGACATAAAATATGGGACTTTATACCTCTGTTTTGGGCAAAACAGAGGTAAAAAGTGGATTTTTTTTAAACAATGGGGACATTTTTTTTTATTGGAAACACTTCTAATCCGAAAAAATATCCCATGCTTATTATTATCATATAAGAAAATCTTTTCAATATTAACATATATATGATATTAGAAATAATTACATTGCATTCATTAAAAAAATAAATTTCATCTTATAATCAATAAAGGAAATAATCCAATGTAAATTATAATTAATACAAGTTAAAAACACACCAAGAGGATTGTACCAATATTACCAATACACGTTAAGCAAGGCAATGAACTAATCTCATTTATCTGGAACTTGCAATTCTTATAGCAAAATGCATATTCATTAGCGGAATACATACAATTTTTGCTTACTATTCCTGCTTCAACAACATGTCTTTGTAACACTTTGAACACATATTCATGACAATAGCCCTTTCGAAGAAGCCACGATTTTTCTGGAGTTTGGCATCCTATCTCATCTTGTGGCTCTATTGATTAATGACCACCCACTAATAAAGAATTCTTTCACCAAACCAAAACTCATTCCCACAAGGAAATTAAGCAACAAACAAGTGTTAGTGGCATATTGGCAATTAGATGCCAAAAGAACAAGGATTCCAACATAAAACATATTCAAAGTGACATCATTCCATACATATCAACATTTAAAATGAGTGAAGCAGAAATAAGAGCAGAGGAAAAGGCTTCCGAAGAGACCAATTCTTATCATCTTGAGGCTTCGTTGAATGTTCAAATAAATGTATTTGAGAATCAGTAATGAAACAAAAAAGACACATTGGCATTCAAATAACAAGTTGATGACTATGAACAAACTACTTAAACACATTTCAATCAACCTAGTCAATCGCACGTAAAAATAAAATAAATTGCAACAATTAATTCATCTATAAGATCTTTTCTAAACTAATAGGTGAGAGATGAAATGAAAAAATTGGAACAAGAAAATAGTCCCCCAACAATTAATTCATTTATAAGATCTTTTCTAAACTAATAGGTGAGAGATGAAATGCAAAAATTGGAACAGGAAAATAGTTCCCCAACATGTTCTGACTAATCAAACTGAACAGAAAATGTAGGACATGAAAATATATAACTTAGAACATTGAAAGGAGACATGAAGTGAAGTAAACGAAAACTTACCCTTAACAGCTGCTACAGCCTTTAATAGCTACTACAATGTTTATTTGACTCTTCATAACCGAGCTCCTAGGTTCAAGGACAAAGCCTCTGCTTTAGAGAAAACAGAAAATACTTTTGAGAAAAGAAAAATAAATTAAAAACATTGTTTTACAAAATATTAAAGGGAAGACAAGACATACTAGTGCATCATAAGATATGACAAGATTGCATAGAGTTAATATGATCACAAGTAAAATAATATATCCTCATAAAAAATCACATACTTGAGCAACTTGTGCTCTCGTTCAGCTTCCTCAAACCGCATTTTGACATGACTCTCAGTTATTCCTTCCTATCTAACATCAATAATGTGGAAAAATTATAGGGCATTCAAATATTATATTCAAATTAATACTAATCCACAAACACAGAAACGGTAGTAGCTATGAACTAAGCCCTATGGCTGGGTGAATTTGCATATAGCATTCCAGTATAAAATATAAAGAATATTATTATGAATATGAATTTTAAGCTATGGAAAATATTTAAGCAGTTACAAACTTAAACCCCTACCCCTATCCCTCCCACTCCCAAGGCAGAAAACAAGAGATTCAGAGCATAGGCAATAATAAACAGGGAAATGAAGAGTAGTAAATAGAACAAAATTGGAAGGAGAAAAAATGCAGCAAGGCAGTCCTATCATCTCTGTTATTCCTCATCAAAAAGATAAATACAAGCTTTAACATATCCTCACAATTGACAAATCATGTACATCCCAAAGCAGTATGCGATCATATTCACCGTTATATATTTCCATGTCAAGAAAGACTATCAAATTTATATTGAAGCTGTTCTAATAAATTGAAGCGAAAATCCACTAAATAACTTTACAAAGTAAGAGACAAGCACATAAGAAAGTCATGTAATCAAGAGAGAAAAATTAAAAGGCCGAAAATGTGTTTTGTTGTTAGGCCATAAATATATATAAATGAAAGATTTCAGCCTTTTATTCTTTTTTTTTTTGGATGAAAAATGGAGTGTAAAGCTCTAAGCTCAATCATTGTTTTTGGTAAGAGATAAGGATTAGAGCCTAATTTAACTAACTAGACAGTTTGGGGATTCAATGCCATACATTAACTAAGCATAATAGCATGTAACTAAGAAGGACAATTATCTAATAAAGCTGTAAAAGAGCGCCCAAGCTTGGACAAGCATAATTTCACATCCCACTTAAGCATCATCATCTTACAAATCTGGAAGAGAACCAAGCTGCCATTGTTGTAGGGGTTTTTACTATTCAATAGATCGATCAAGGTCTTTGCATCTGACTCAATGATAAAGCCTAAGCCCACTCATTTTTCAAATACAAATGAAATAGTAGGAGAAGGATTTATAAATCCTTAAAGCTCAAGCCCACTCGCTTCTCAAAGTTTATATAAAATAAATCCCATATAGCCAATAATTTTTTCACTGGTCCACCCTATGGAACCGTATCGAATATATATATATATATATATATATATATATAAATGATCATTCAATATAATTTTCTTAACAAAACATGAATTGGGGCGGCTGGTCATCATTCAAATTTAATTTCTAAGTACCTAATAGAGTTAAGTTTTCTGCAGAAGTGGTTTCTTTTTCCATACTTGAAAATGATATTTATGGACATCAAAATTAAAAGTAAAATCTCCTTTTCCTGAGTTTTATGGTTCGAAATTAAATACCTTCTCATCTTTATCCTTTTACTCCATAGTCTTCTATCATATACTTGATGCTAAAAGCCTAACAAATTAATGATAATATTCATCACAATTTCATAGTCTTTATCCCAATAACAACTCAATCTCAATAATAAATTAAAAAAGATGATAGCAACTGAATCTCAATAATAGCAACTCAGTCTTCGCCCTAATAGCAACATGCACAATATATATACATACCTGAACAAGAGAAAATGAAAGATAGGGAACCACCATAGAGCTTGAGCTCACATTAAAGACCCAAAGAAAAACCATAAATGAGCTTCACGTAGACAGTAGACGACATTGAATGGTGCTGGACGGTGGTAAACTTTGGAAGTCGATAGGAACTTCGCCAGAGAAAAGGAGGAGAGGATCTATGACATGAAAGAAGATGAGTATGTCTGAATGTGCAGCTGGGGGTTGAAGCTAAGTATGTATATGCTCGTAGAGAAAGAAGAGGTGAAGTGTTTATTGAGAGAAGGCAGCTGCGAAGCTCTTCTTTTTACCCTAGAATTTTTTTAAAATGGATAAATACTGTTTAATTAAGTAACAAAAATAATTTCCCTACTGTTTCAGCAAAACAGACAAGAATATGCATACCTTTCTTGTCTGGCTGGAAAAATAGAAGAGAAAACTTGATTTTCTCATTTGTTTTGAAAAAACAGACGAGAAAAGAACAATTTTTCTTGTTTGTTTCTATTAATAGAGGTAAAAAGTATAATTTATTGTAGTGGTTTGAGGAGTACTCAGCAACAATTGGTCTTATATAAAAAAGATCCTGGTCGTAGATGGTTGGCAACCCAAAAAGAAAAAAAAAGACTTATCAATAGATACTCAGTCAGATTTGGATAGATATCTTTTATCTAACACATCTGAAGACATTCCCATTGATGATGATGATTTTGATATTTTGACATGGTGTAAGGTTAATTTTACCAAGTATAGAGTGCTTTCTATGATAGCAAATGATGTAATGGCTATACCAGCATCTATAATGGCATCTGAATCAGCTTTTGGCACTGGAGGATGTGTTGTTGTTGATTATAGGAGTTCTTTATCTCTTAAGATGGCTGAAGCACTAATTTGTGCCCAAAATTGGTTTACTTGCTGGGTAATCTTTCTTAGAATTGGCCTCCAAGCTGAATGAATTTAACACCTTTCAAGAGACTGAAAATGTAGTTAATATTGTAGGTAATATTTCCGATTCAAATTTACATATTGCATTTATGCTTCTCAATCCAAATTTGCATCTTGTATTATTAATAATTGCTTAGTTAAAATATGTTTCAAGATGGGGCAAGTGTAATTGAAGGCAAAGGAGATCAAGAAATGAAGAGTTGAAGATTAATTAATGTTAAACTTTTTTGCAATTACATTTGAATCCTTTGTTTTCTTTTTTTTTTTTTTTGGTTACAGAATCCTTTGTTTTCTATTTGTAGGTGGATGTTATGATAATTTAGACTAATTTTCATAAGTTGTTTGTTGTTGAATGTGGCTATACTTGGATTGGATGTCTTTGAATTTTATTATGCTTAATGTTGTTATTGATTATTGGGATTTTAATGCTTTGTGATGAATTTTATATGTTTGTAAGTGTTTATTTGTTTTAAATGTGTTTATTAGGTGTGATTTTTGTCTCCCATAAAGGTGAAAACAGGAAAAAAAAGGAGGGAAAATTTAGGTTTTGGACTACTGGACCAGTCCATCAGTTTGGTGGACTAAGTCCAATCTAGCCTGACTTTGGGTCATAACTGGACTAGATAGGACCACAGGTTGCCATACCCAGCCTGTCCAAAAAACATACCACACTATGGGTTGGGCTATAGTCTGGTCTGTCCAGTGTGCAGTCTTAGGGACAATGACGTATTTTCATATTCAAAACATATTACTCTCGAGTCTCATGGGACCTCCTATTTATTTTGAGATTTTAATTAACCTTAAATTAATAAATTGTGTTGGTTGGGACCTATATATAATTTTTTCTATTTTCTAACAATAACTAGTCTGAGCTAATAATAGGTGAGAAATGAGAGATGGGAAATGGATGATATGTTTTATCAAATCAAATCACTACCAAAAAAAAGCATGTGATTAGTAAGACATCTATCATTTCACCCCATTTGGTATATATTCGGAAGTATTATAGTTCAAGCAAATTATAAATTGATCCCATAGATGAAAACTTACAATTTTATTTTCGGGTTCCTATTCATTTGGTAAATTCTAGATTTATGGTCCAAATTTAAAAATTCATAACTAATTATGAAAAAATATATATCAAGGTGATTCAAGTGTTTGTTCAAAAATATTTTAATTCTCTACAAGAAAAAAAAATATTTATTAGATCATTTACTTCCTTATTAATGTTAGAAAAAACACATGAACATGTACTGTTCATGTAGTCAAAGCTTACTTTACACTTTTTCTGCCTTAAATTTGAAAAATCATAACTTCTAACACACACATTAATTTTAGGTGATCTACCAATCACTTTGAAGCTTAGGATGTGTGCTAGTTACTCATAAAATTTTATTAGTAGAATCATTCATTTGCTCTACTTGTGCTCTATCTCAATTTTGTTATTTTATATTAGAAGATTTATCCCCTTATTTTAAATTTGGATGCCATAAACAATAATTCTCTTGCATGCATCCATTCTAATATTCCATTAATAATTCTCATGCATTATCATACTCAAATTTACATGCTAACATTATCATTTATCTTTACATAACAGTGCATTTTCATTACATACCTTGTCATAAGAAATTACATATCATAACATGACATAATACTTTCTCAATCTCTTCTCTTCTTTCTTGATTCCACATCTTGTTTTCCTTTTTCCTTGCTCATGAACCTATTATGGTTAGTTAAGAGAGAGTAAAATTTGAGAGAATCTCAATAGTAAACAAACCAATATGCATGTAAGACGAATACAAGTGTATAACATACATTGTTTAACTCACACTAGCAATTAACATGCTCTTATGCTCAATATTTTATACTTCTATGCATGGCCATGGGACAACTATTAGAGAATTATTAATTCACATATGTCTTATGTCATCATCACATAATATTATACACATCAACACACAAGCATACACATCAAGTATACAATAAAAATAAGTTCACTACCTCGTAACTCTATACTTTCTTCTTGCTCCCTTTTGCTTCCAACTATCAAGGTTGCTTAACCAACATTTCCATTAATCTTCCTTTATGTGTCATAGCCCTAAATACATCAACACATCATTGCCTTCATTCATGAGAGCTAGAGAAACAAATAACATTTCAAACATAATGTTCTTCATACTTAACCCTTTAACCTTAACTTTTAAGGTTTAATTCTAACTTTTCTAAAATTAATTCCACATGCTATTCCCTCATACTTTTTTATGTAGAATCTATTTTCAAGCTCAAATTAAACAAAATCCAACTCATTTCTTATGAACAAGCTTGGGTCAAATACATAGGGTTTATGGTTCAAAATTTCATTTCTAATTCTAATGTTTCCAAACTTGCTTTCTCACTTGTACCCTACAAAATTTTTCATTTTAAAGCATCAAAATCATCAAAATTCAACCTTAACTCATACCCTCGGTCTGCCCAAAATATTACATATATTTAGGGGAAGTTGGATTCATTCAATTTTTATGCAAAACCACTTAATTACTTTTCTTTCTTCCTCTTAATCATTAATCCAACCTCAATTAATCTTTTCTATGGTCTAAACAATATTGGACAGCACCTTATCTTAGGTTTTTATGCTTTTAAAACTCATCAAAAACCATAGCCAAGCTCAACAAGACAAAGGGTAACTTAAATTATATCAAAAACCATAATCATACCTTGTCTTGAAACTTGATTTTGCATGGTTTTCTTTTCTCTTCTTCTTCTTCTTCTTCTTCTCCATGAATATTTTGTGCTCCCCCTTTCTCTCCTAGTATTGACCAAAAATCTCTCATCAAATGAGGGAGAAGAGGTATTTAAAAAGGCTTATTTACCACATTACCTTAAGATTAATTCAAGTTACCATTTACCCCTTTTACCTTGCCACGTCTCTTGATCAAACTATGCACTTCATGATCTTACCAAGGGTCTAATGATCTTGTCTCGTGTCTCGTAATCTTGCTATGTGTTCCTTTCTAATTTCCTATATGTTTTGGCTCACCTTGGAAGCCAACTCAAATATCTCTCTTTATTCCTTTCTAATTTTGCCCTCTAGTAAATGTTAATATTCTATCATTACCCTCACATGAAAATAGTGCCAAAATGGGAGGAAAATAGGTAGAAATTTGTTCAAAATCAATCCCTAGGTCATTCCTCAATCAATCTTGCAATATTATGCTGTATCAGGTACTCTTACGGGTCCTAGCTACTCTAATAGCCTAACATGTGCTATGTTTGCCTTTTCCTATAATTTTTCTTCTTTCCTCATCACAAATAACTCCATGTAATATAATAATAAAACATTTTAGGCAAGAAGAGCCCTTAGAGTTTTTATGCCTAAAAGGAAATATCAAATTATTTAATTTCATCATAATTTTGATTGAATATTTTCTAATGTTTTCTAACCCTGAAAATTCATTCCTTAGCATCATTCATTCTCTTTTATTGAGAAAAATTTCTCTAATTTTTCTTAGACCAAAACTCAACTTGTTAATGTCTTTTTTAAAGATTTTCAATATACTCCTTTCCTGTAAAATTCAGTTTTAAATTATTTAAAGTCAACTTTTTTACTTTTAAGGGTCAAGAATAATTTTACAATCTTACATAATTCCTCAAATAATTAATTTCCATTTCTATTTGATTATTTCAGGTGTCCTCATATTTTAAACAATTAATTTTGGCTAATTTTTTCTTAATTAGGAAAAATTCCCATAATTTGCCATTCTAGGAGCATTTTTATAATGTTTAACCTTAAATGAGCTTTGACACCTCATTTTCCATTTTCTACAATTTTTCTGAAATTTTCGCACATATATTTTATTATTACCTCTTACGGCTCAAAACTTTTTAAAATTACATTAGGTCTCTGATAGGATTTAGCCTCAAGAATCATCTCACTGAGGTTCTTAGCACAACCTTTTGCCTTTATTCATCTCAATTTCCCATGCTTGACTCTTGAAACTTCATTAGAGTGTCGTTCTTCATTGTTCCTTAACACAGAAATTAAAACTTTTACTTTGCAATTTACTCCATGAAAATCCTCTTATTCTTATATAGAACTTTTAGGACTCTTGCCAAAAGAGACCTAATAATCTATCCATTCTAAGCTATTTCTTGTATTTTTATGCCCAAAATTTGGAATGTTACAATTAGCTGTGGAATTTAGTGACAGAACTTGTTTCGTCACTACTCTGTTGCTGATTTGTGACGAAAAATTTTCGTCACTAATTAGTGACAGAATTTGCAAGTCCAATTTTAAAAAAAAAAAAAAAAATTAAAATGCCACATGGTGCCTCTGTTAACCACTATGTTATCCTAGTGATGACCGTCAAGCACTTTACCTTCGCTACCACGTGTGTCACCATCTCACCTTTACCTGTCATATGTCACAATCTCGTATGTCACCTCCCCGCCATGTAGTACCATTGCATAATTCTTCTTCAAAGTGACTTCTCCACAGCTCGAACCAAAGACCTCATGTTTGCGTATCAGCATATACGCTTTTTTACTAGTTGAGCTACAATGAATCTGCTAACATTTTACTCATATATATTATTAAAAACTAAAAATAAATTATATAATAATTTTAATTTTAACTATTTTTATGACAAAATCATTTTTAAATATTTGTGCTACTATTTATTTTATAAAATTTATTTCTTTTAAAAATTATTTTTAATATAATATTAATTTCTAATGAAACTAATTTTGAATTTTAAATTTTTAATAATTTTTTCATAAACATATTTCTTACATTTCGTTTTTTTAATTTGATTAGACATATAATTTAATTATACATGAATTATATTACATTATATTATATTATCAATTTATGCTTTATATATTTGATGAAAACCATTTATAATTTGTAAAAATCTAATTATTTAAAAAATTATTATTATAATAAAATCTAATAAATTATTCTATATAAAAAATAAATGATTTGAATAGATTACAATAAGCATCCTTCTCTTACTTATATGCGTATCCTACATAATTTCTTTTCTAAAAAATTTAATATATACAATTTGTTTTTGTATTGAATACCGAAATTGATCAAAGAGTTATTAATTATGTCATGATCAAATTTTCATTGTTATATTAATTTGTATAAGAAAGTCATTAATATTCTTATCATATTTATTTAATCTTATTAATAATCAAGAGGAATTAATTTTAATGAAATATAAAACAAGTTTTTAAGAAATTGTCTTCCTATTTCAGTATGGATCTAATGATGAGATGAACGATGATGATACCTTCATTAACACTAACTCTACAAATATATCCATTTATTTTATAATTAAAAATATACTTAAATCATTAAATTCTTAATTATGTTATTATATAAATTGTTGTAAGATTATAATTTAAAATAATAAAATTTAAAATTAGCAACAGAATTGCAATGAAGCTCTAGAATTAGTAATAGAAATTTTCATGACAAAAAATTTAGTAATGAAATTAGTGATGAAAATTAGTGATGGAATGAAGAAATTGTATTGCTAAAAAATTACTAATGAATTAGCGATAGAAAAATTTTGGCACTAATCCATCACTAAATTTGGCAACAAAATTTCTGCCCAATCTATTAGAAATTAGCGACTAAATAATTTTCTGTCGGCAATAAGCTTTCATTTTGGAGTGAACTTTCATAATAATGAATCAATTCTACAACTTTTTTGACATGTCACTCACCAAATTTTGATTGCAAGTTTTTAATCATGTTAATGGCTAATACAATGGACAATACTACAATCCATTTTTTTAGTCTTCCAAAATTCCTTTTACTTCAAAAATAGCTGTAATTCAAGTGATAATAATAATTGTTTGTGTGTTAACCAAAAATACTTTAGCACAAACGAAAAGGCTAGAGATAGGCCAATATAAAGATTAGTAATATTGGTTGTTTACAATTACTAATGTCATGTAAGTATCGCTACACCGGTTGAATTGACATTTGATGTAAAAAGTAATAATGATACTAGACGTGGTAATAGCTGGTGTAAATATTGTGTCATTATTTATAAAAATATTACCGTCTCATTTATACACTATTGATGCAATAACTAGAGTAAATTAACCTGTGTAAAAGGGTGTTTTCTAGTATTGACAATATAATCAATTATATTTTTGAACGTGTCCCATATCCTATTTGGTTAATAAATAATAATACGCTTGTTTTTTTTCATTATGTTCTGCATATCTTAAGGTTCCCTCAATTATTTAACACAAATATTTGAAATAAGTCAAAATTTTAAATCATTTACACTAACCACGAGGTTATAACTACTTATTACATTAATTATCTTTAACAGTTTTTAATTATCTTTATTGTCTTTTATTATGAGTAGGAGTTGATTTAGGATTGTTATTATTTCACTTAGCTTTGATAATTGAATATAATAATTGACATTTCCTAGCCTTCTCTCCTCTTGTTTCTCCTTCCCCCTCCTCTTCCCTCTCTTTTCTCCCTTCTTTCCTTTTCTATTCTCCCTCTTCTCTCCCTCACCTCCCCCCCTGCATCATCCCACATTCTATTTTGTAATCACATTATGCATACAAAAGCACACCCCCAACACGTGCCCGCACCATCTAGCACATCTCGTCTAGTAACCACTAAAGCAACTAATTCAAGGTTGAAGCAAGCTTTTAAAAGACATCGAAGTCTATCAGAATAAGGAAAAGTTTCAACTTTAGTTCTTGGAATGAAAATGATCGCCATGAAGATGAAGACGCATGCACGATATTGGGATGAAGATGATTGCGTGTGTGAACGAGGATGAAGATCCAGTGACTACTCTAATTTCATTATTAACTACTTACACTACTACAGAATTACAAATACTTGATGCCAAATACTTAACAGTTATAACAAAAATTGTAAAATAAGGAGAGCTAGAAGTTGCCAGAAGAAAAAATTGACGGTTTTAAAAAGAACTATCAATTTTTCATTGAGAATACTTGACGGATCTAAAAGGAATTGTAAAGTATTCTTGAAAAAAATTTGACGATTCTTTGAAAACCGTCAAGTTTAATAATACTTGATGGTTTTTCATTGTAACCATCAGGTTTTTGTGAATTATAGTACTTGACGGTTCTAAAATATTTGATGGTTCCTCTGAAAACCAACAATTTTAATGATACTTGATAGTTTTTCATTATAACTATCAATTTTTTTTTAATAATACTTGATGATTATATTTAAAAATGTCAAGTATTGTCTTCTAAAGCACCCTAATCTGTTCATTTTCTTTTAAAATTTCAAGCGTCCTTCTGGTTCCCAGGCTCTACCTAGACCTCGAAGCCCTCTAATCCCCCATCCCCACCTCATTTTTGGCCTTTTCCCTTAGTTTTTATGGTTTGTCCTCCATCATTGTCGCTCTCTGTGGTCCTCCTCCATCATTTTCACATCATTGCACTATGTGTCGTCCTCCATTATCGTCATCGTCACAGCATACAGCTTCAAGTTGGTTATGTTCTTCTATTAAATCCCTATTCTGATTTTGCTATTCCTTCTAAATGATTTTAGTTGAAAGTGAATGATAGGATGAGTAATTATTTTTACTCCATTACCGTTTCTCTACTCAGCTGAGGAGAATTTTTTTTCCTATATTCAACCAACAAAAAATATGAATTTTCTATTTCTAAGCCAGATTTTCCTTGAATCGAACAGCCCTATAGTGTTTTTAGGATGTCTACTATTTGTACTTTGATCATCTTCAACTTGTATTAAGATTAGCATTGTATTGGTTTAGTTGAGATTTTGATAATACATTTACGGAGCTAGCTACTATGATTTGGATTGGTTTATGTATTTGAAGCTTGTTTATCAATTTAAACATCTTGATTGAGTTTTGTGATATTGAGTTATTAAGTACGTTTAAGTGTTTGATAATTCTGTCGGTACATTTGATTTGAGATGCAAGTGGATAGAATTCTGTTGGTAAATTCTACTTTATTTCATTCCCAAAAATCCAAAAATATTCCTTTCATTACATTGTTTATTCTACTTAAAGTGCCTTGTAAACCCCAATCTTAGTTTTAACTTCATCTAGGCATTTAGTTTCCTAGATAGTCTTTGTATAAAGCTCTTTGAGAAGACCCGAGGTTTTAGGTCACTACAATCCTTGGTTTACAAATTTGTTGATTTGACTCCTAAGGTGTGCGAGACACAGATTGAATCAAATGGTACCTATGTTGCTTTTTTCGTGCTCTTTTGTTATAAATTCTGTTTTTCTAATTGAAATTGGCTTAGGGCCCTATGTTTTATGTTTTTCTAAATTATTGAATGTTAATTAATTTGGATGTTGGTATTGAAATTACCTTATGCTTTGCTTCTCAATACTTTGTTTGAAGTCAAATAGAGAGCATAAAGCCCGGGAAATACTAAGTAATAAGCCGATATGCTGCCAAAATTTTTCAAATAGAATAGCACATTAGTAATAGTAAAATACTTTTCAAACTGAAGTGAAAGTGAATTTTGTTGAATTACCTAGAATTACTAGTTGTTAACAAGTAGAATTAAAGAGGGATAAATGTGATCAATAGTGCCTTATGCATGGACTTCTTATTTTGTTTAATTTTCACAACATTTTTAAGTCCTTCAAGTCGCTGATCACATTTTTCTCTAAATGCTGTTGGTTTAGGCAATTAACAATTTTGTTGTTTTTTGGCAATTTGGTCAATTTTTATTTTTGTTGGTTTTTTGCTTTTGCCTTTTGTATTTGTCCAAAATTTTGATTTGGCTTAACAAAACATATTTTTATATGACATTTGGTTTGTTATTAAGATGTATATAACGTAAATTTCTGTCTGGTACGTGGTTAATAGATTCATATGACTGAATTACTAATTACTGTATATTGGTTTGAATGTTGGCCTAGTTTTGATTATCAAATAATGCTGCTTTGTATGAAGTTTCATAATGCAATGCGGCTGCCAAAAAAACAGTACCATATTAAAAAAAATTCTTAAAATACTTGATGGTTAAGTTAAAACCATCAAGTATTCTAAGAATACTTGACGGTTATATCAATAGCCATCAAGTATTCTAATAATACTTGACAGTTCTATGAGTAACCGTCAAGTATTTTATGAATATTTGACGGTTATATGAGTAACCATCAAGTAATTGAAGTCAAATACCGTCAAATTACCATCCAATACTTGACGATTTTATCTTCAGAGCTGTTAAATATTACCCAAAATATTTGATGGTTAATAACCATCAAATATTATCTATCCAAATATATGATGCAGGTATACTTGACAGTTTATAATCATCAAATATGAGCAAAAATAACCGTCAATTATTATGTTATTCTGTTTGTAGTGTTATATTTTTAAAGATCTTAGTACTACAGTATTTTTATTTAGTTATTGATTACTCTAATTTTGTTATTAGCTACTTCCTTTTCAAAAATTCGAAAAGCATAAGAGTAATTAATACTTAATAGTAAAACTAAATGGTAAATAACTAAACAAGAGCTCTAGAAAGAAAAGTGGTCAACAGCAAAATAGAGTAGTTAATATCTAAAAAGGAGTAGGCACCAGAGCTCTAAAAATAATAGTTAATAGCAAAACATAGTAGTTAATAGTTAAGCAAAAGCAATCAGTAAAGTTGGAAGAAAAGTAATCAATAGCAAAGCTGGAAGAGTCAATAACCAAACAAGAGTATTCATCAGAAGTACAGGGGGTAACGATGTCATTTCACAACATTTGAATATTCCAAAAATAGTATTCTTTTGGTCCTTGATGTAAAACCTAATTAACTAATTTGAGTAGATTAGAGTGTTAATTAAATTAGTTAATATGTTGTATTTTATTAAAATATCCTAACATATTCCTTAATTTTCTCCATTCCTCTCATGCTTGATTATTGTTTAGCAAATATCAATAGGGTTAATTTGAAAGAAATTGATAAATATGGAAGTAGGTGTTATATATAGCACTAACATTAACTCTCAAATTAGGTTCTACATTAAGAACTAGAGGAGTATAAAAGGTCAGATTTGGTATTTTGAAATTTAGCTCCTCATGATTTGTCATTTAACATTTTTCCGGTTTTTTGTCATTTCCCCTAACTTACTTTATGTTAATTATATTTCAAATATTAAATTAAATATTAAGAAAATAATTATAAGAGATATGTCTCATGTTTACTTATGTAATATTCATGTTAGCACCAAATACCGATGGATTAATCCCAAAAGGAATATTCATATCAACTGTCAAGTTATAATCTTCTATAAAAATATTAAATCTAATAAAATAAAATAAAAAGCTTAAATTTAAATTAAAAACTAAAAATTAGTACTAATAAGCCTCCGAGACACAAAACCCATGTAAACTTTTTTCACAAAAAGAATATAAAAAGTATATGAAAAATATGATCATATTAGTTATTAATTTAAATTGGTACTTGTTATAGACTATTGTTCAGTTAAGATTCAATTACACCTAACCAAAATGCTTTTCTTTGAAGATGACTATTCCCTAATAACATCATTCTTGCTTCCGAATGTTTAGCAAAGACCAAACACACTCAACTTGAAGGTGGCTGGTGCCTTAAGGTAGACATGCTCAAGCATATGGCACGATCTCTTGGTGTTTCCTGCAGAGGGTGATGTAGACA